>NW_009942819.1:351-5106 GCF_000696875.1 Nestor notabilis | reverse complement strand
AGGAATGCTGCTGGATCCAGCCAGACTAAATGAAATGCTTACAAAGGTACCTGTGAGCTGATGGGACAAACATTGCTGCGTTCTTTTTCCCCTCAGCTAGAATGGTTTTCCCCTCTGCTAGAGCTGGTTTAGTTCTGAAGACTGTTCCTACCTGGGAATGTGCCTTCACAAACTGACCCCAAGCTCTGAAACACTCAATGTTCCCACCAGTGAATCTCCATGGAGTTGATTTGGAGTTGGACTGGGTTTGTTACTGCTTTCTGGTGCAGTGGGCACTGCACTGCAGCAGCTCTGAAGCCTGGATCCCTGCTGCCAGTGTCTCTCAGGTAGGATGGGTACATGCAGACTGGTACTGGTGATGGGAGAGCAGGAGGTTGTCCTTCAGCTTATTTGCTCATCACTTAGCTCTGGTTTTAATAACAGTGTTTAATGATTCTATCAATCCTGACCTATCTTGGAGAGGTTTCCTGAAGTTGTGTCCGTCAGTTTAAAAGAAAAGGCAAGTTGCTGCAACCTCGGCCAGGGATGAGCAAATAGGCTGCTATATGGAATTGTCCTTGGTCAGGTTTTGCTGTAAACCCAAAGGAATTCTGAACCTGAGGGCAGGTCTCGGGTCCTTGCAGACCTAATCAGATCTACCCTTGCAGATAACCTGGTGTCACTAAATAGCGACTCCACGGGCTGTTAGGAGAGTGGTTGTGCTGAGGCATCCTCCCCTAGTTTATGGCCAACCCCCAGCAGCAGCATTATCCAACCTGGGGTCGCCCTTCCCATTCCCAGCATTCCAGCCTCTGCCTGGTATCTAAGCACTGTGCTGACCATGCACTCTCTGGGGTCAGCAGCATCAGTTCTCCCAATTGACCACATTTCCACTTCCCGTCTTCCAAAGAAACATTGAGATCCTTGTAATGAAAGATGTCACCCATCTTTCCTGACCCCAGGATGCTCCTAAATGTGTTTAGAGTGTTGCTTCCTCCCTTCATCCCAGCAAAAAAGCTGATTCCAAGGAAGCCTTGAAGAAGAGGGGTCCAGGGACTGGTCGTCAGGATGCGACACAGACGACAATCCTCTGTCATCTTGGAACCAGCTGAATTTACAAGCAGGAGAGGCAGCTGGTGCGTTATTTATGAAGACCAGATAATGAGAACAAGGATTGTTTCATAAAAACCTACGTTGCTACAAGTGGTTGGAGGGAACTGATCCAAAGAACCCAAGACTCAGAGAGAGGAAACTCCATCGTGGACACTCATTGCTGATTTTGGGAAGCAAATGACACGTGAGTTTCAGATCATGGAGGAAGTAGATCTTAATCTCCCTTTGTTGCCTCTGCCTTCCAGTGCTATGACTACCTGGAATACTGTCTCCAGTTTTAGTAGTGTGTCATTCAAAAAGCTTTTCCTGCTGTTT
The DNA here is from genome assembly GCF_000696875.1 of Nestor notabilis. NCBI lineage: Eukaryota > Metazoa > Chordata > Aves > Psittaciformes > Psittacidae > Nestor > Nestor notabilis. The sequence goes on along the minus strand of NW_009942819.1, from coordinate 3,699 downwards.
TTCCCCACATAAGTCTGGAAGGACTTGGGAAAGAGACCAGAAATAACAAAGCGACTGTTTCATGAGGAAAGAAATGATCCATGTCTTTGCTTGGAGAGGTGGCTACTGTCAGAGAGTGACAACTTCTCAGCTTTTCTTTTTTTTCTATGAATATTAGTGAGAAAACTGATTTTGCCAGAGTGGCTTTGAAGAGCAGGAGGCTCTCGGGAGGGTGAAGTGCTGCCCTGTGTGGGGAAATGAAATCAAAGCTATGGGAATGTGGTGCTGGATTCCTTTCCTAAGCTACCTCTGCAGGTCACAGTCACAGTGAGTGGAGTTGTTGCTTTCTGGTGCAAACCCATTCTGGGGGGTTTGTTGGGCAAGTAAAGGGACAGAAAGAGGTTGATCAAAGGTGGTGGTTGTGTCAGATTCTGAAAGGCAGAGGCTGCCTGGGGAAGCCCTTTAGTTACATTAATGGGATATTTCACTCTGTAAGAATATAAATCTGGCAGATTTTTATCATTGTTACATTCAGAACAAAACCAGTCGATGGTTTTGACGATGATTTCATGGTGAACTGCTGCCTGCTTCAAGTTTCCCAGTGTATTGCATCCATCCCAGTGGTTACCCTGACTAGGATACTGCTTGGATACTAGGCCAGGTTGGATGGGGCTGGGAGCAACCTGCTCTGCTGGAAGGTGTCCCTCCCTGTGGCAGCGGGTTGGAACTGGATGAGCTTTAAGGTCCCTTCCAACCCAAACCAATCTACTTCATTCTGTATGGTACAGGAGTGCCTCATCCCACAGAGGGTCTACACCTCATGGGAAGGTGCACCCAGGATGTGCCTCCTACATTTGCTTTGGAGAACTTGTACGTTACTCCATCCACACGCTGTTGTAGGCAGGTGTCCTCTGGGGGTTTGCCTTCGGGCTGAGCAGAATACTGAGGGTGACAGATAAGAAATGAAGCCATTCAGATCAGGTCTTTCAGTAACCCTTCTACGAACACCCCAGTGTGACTGTTCATCACTTCAGCCGACTCACAAGTTTGCAAAAGGCTGGATGACCCGATTTCTGTTGCAGCTTCTTGGAAAAGTCTGGATGTGTCAGCAGTTGGGCTGATACCAGGCAAAAGAACCATGTGAAATCTGTGCTAGGAACACTGAGATGAGCTTTCTTCCTGCCAGGAAAGGGAACGTGCTGCTGTGGCACCCCGGGGTGCTCTGAAGCATCAGGCTGGTGTGGATGGGGAGAGCCTCTGCCCTGGTGAGCCACAGTGCGGGGCACTGGGCTCAACTTAGGCTATAGTGGTAAGTTCCACCCCAAAGAGGTACCTTCAAGAGGACGTGCCCAGTCCCAGGGGAGTGCTGGGAGGTCAACTGGTACATTTAGTTACAGGGATGATGCACAGGGATGATGCCCCAGCAGTCCTTGGCTCAGGGACTATGTCAAAAGGGTGTTACACATCTGGAGAGCTACGAGTGATGGGGATAAACCACCAGGGAAATTAGAAACCACTGTAGAGTGGCCTGGGAAAATCAGCCCTTCACCTGAGCACAAACAAACACAGCCCAGGCTGTGCTGTCGGACCCCCTTTGACTCCTGATCGAGGTTTTTCTTTAGCTGTGATGGGTAGAAACTGAGCTTAGTACCAGAAGGAGCTTTGGTTCCTTCTGACCATCGGGGTTTATTTTTCCTTCTGGGTAGGAGAAAACTGATTTGATTTTCTTTCTTTGTAAATTGTGTGTTGAGCTCTTGTGGGTTTGATCTTTCACAGTGTTAGTAATGAAGTCCAAGGGATTCACAGGCCGCAGATGGAGTGACGGGCAAATGGAGGTGAGAGGCTGGTTCTGGTGTTAACATGCTCAGATGTTAACTCTGTGATATAAACCTCCCCATCCTCTCACCTCCTCATTGTGGCTCCTCCACCTTTCCAGAGTCTTTGCGTTTGCTTTTTGGGTGTGTGATCTGGTTTTGACCATTCCCAAACGCCTGTTTAAAGTCTCTGAGAGGGAGATGCTGCTGCCTCCCTGCGGGTTGCTGGAGGATGAGGGAGGCTGGTGACAGCAAGCTCCCCATTCCCCCTGCCCCCAAAACATGTGCCCATCTCAAGGTACATGACACGCTTCTCTTCAGGACACCTACAAGGCAGTGTCTGCATAGAAACAAGGTGTTTGAGCCTGGGCTGTGTATGTGGGGTAATATTAATGTGATGGATGTGACTGTATGTGGAGGAACGAGTATGAAAGGAGTATTTGGGAGCACTGAGTGTTGAGATATGAGGGCAGCAGGAGGCCAGGTCTTGGAAAGGAGGTAGATCCTGCTATATGGGATTGCAGTCCAGGCCCATGGCTTGGTCACATCTGCAACAGCTCTAACAGATGCAAAGGTGTCCACTTGTGGTGTTTGGCACTTTGTGTGTTCCCAGCACGGAGCAGAGTCCAATACTTCACAAACTAAATGTTTGTGCAATTCTACATGTGGGGAATGGAGTGGGGAGATTGAGATGAGCGCTTGGGCAGAAGCTCTTCTCTGTGAGGGTGCTGAGGCGCTGGCACAGGGTGCCCAGAGAAGCTGTGGCTGCCCCATCCCTGGCAGTGTTCAAGGCCAGGTTGGACACAGGGGCTTGGAGCAACCTGCTCGAGTGGAAGGTGTCCCTGCCCGGGGCAGGGGTTGGAGCTGGAGGAGCTTTAAGGTCCTTTCCAACACAAACCAATCTATGACTCTATGATCACGTCTCGCTCTCTTGCCCTTTTCACAGGTGAAGGTGACAAACCATGGCATAAGGGGGTGCAGTACAAACCCCATCACATTCCCCAGCTGAATGCTCTGTGTGCTGGGCTGTCATTTGTCTGTAGGTGCATTTTCTTCTCTCCCACTGACTGGAAAGTTTAAAAACAAGAAAAAAGCTAAACTATTTTAGTTATTTGGAATCAGTTGCAGCTTTCCCCTTCCGTGCCATGTGGCACCATTCCTGATGGGAGAGGTGGTGTCTGGCAGGTTTTCAGGCTCAGTGAGGAGCTGTCTTTTTACACTAAAGAGCAGGTAAATTCTGTGCTTTATCCTTCTTTCCCCTGTGCTTATGGTACAGAGGGACTGGAGCTGGGGCAGCTGGACACGAGTGGTCCCTTCCCAGCCCATGGAGCACTTCACAGGGGTTTCCTTGGGTTATTTTCTTACCTTCAGAGGGAATCTGGTGAGCCAGGGCAGAAGAGAAGGCACCTGCATCTGACGCATTTAAGCAGAGGCAGCACAGAGGGAGCAGGCACTCCTGCTCCGGTAAGCACTGTACCTGTAAGGCTGAACTCAGCTTCCACTGAAATTTGTTGTCCAGGATTTATGGAAGACTGTCACCTGTAAGATACTGATA
>NW_009942819.1:0-205 GCF_000696875.1 Nestor notabilis | reverse complement strand
TGCGGCGGGGTTGGTGCCTCGCGGTGTGGGGCGGCGGGACGGGGCTCGCAGAGGGTTTGCTGCTGTTCTCGGAACCGGCCTATCCGGGCTGTGGTTGGGGGCAAACGGTGCCCCCAGCAGCGAGACGAACGCTGTTACTGGGAAGTTATTTAACATTTACAGGGAACAGAGTGTGCTCGGGGGAATTTCCCCGCCGCTCCCCAGC
>NW_009942818.1:856-1699 GCF_000696875.1 Nestor notabilis | reverse complement strand
CCCCGGTTACGGCTGCTGAGCCCCTGGCTGACCAGGTCTGCAGGGAAACACATTGAGCACTTTCATCTACATAAAGGGTTTCCCATCTGCCTGTTTCTTTCGAGACGGGAGAAGATTTAGAGGTTTGTCACCCACATATTTTGCTGCCTCTCCCCCTCCCTTTAATTTTTTCTTACAGTTTAAATGCACCCAGCATTAAATAAAATTTAATGCAGCGTAAGAAGTTAAGAAAAAAAAAAAAAAGATTTCAACGTACGGAGTTATTTATACTCAACAAACAGGACATCTGTTTTTCTTTTCAAAAATCTGGGGTTTGAAGTTCTTAATTTCATCCAGAGTCGCTATCAAAGCTCAGAGATTTCTTTTTTGTTGTTGGAGAGCGATCTTTACAGTGAACCACAAAGAAAGTTGGTGACCAGAAAGGTCACTTAAACTTTTTAAAACGTAAAATAAAATACGTTTTTTTATTTTTTAAATGAGAGTGACTGCTGAGATAGCGTGTGTCCCAACGCATCTCCTTGTATTCTTGTATTGGGGGATTGCTAGGGTGTGCTTTAGCTGAAACAAAGGGGCCTGGTGCGGAAGGGAAGCTCGTTCGGACTGTTTGGAAGTATTTATCATCAGGACTATTGGCATCTGCTCATGACTCGGCAGTAGCTGCGGGCGGCAGCACTGATGCTTCATTGGGATCATAGGGCCGGTCAGGGCGGCGGTGCCTCGTTGGTCCTCGGGACTGTGTGTTCCTCTGCTCCGCTGTTTTTTAGTCTGGAGGCAAATGCAGGTGCGGGAAACAACCCCTACCTCCCCTAAAACTGCGGCGATGGTAGCATCACGATCTTGCCG
>NW_009942818.1:352-616 GCF_000696875.1 Nestor notabilis | reverse complement strand
CCGCGGATGGCAGCGCCTGCACTGCTCGGACGTAATCGCTTTGGTGAGTAAGGTGATAATGGGCATCGTGCTCTCGGATGGGCGGGCAGGGGTTATTGCGCCTGCATGAGGAAGCATACGTTTGGGTCAGCACTCTGGTGTAGGGAGTAATCAGAGATTTCCCTTTAAAGAAAATACCTTTTATTCACTTTAAAAGGGGCGCGGCGGCGTAACACTCCAGCATTCACCCAGCAATGGTGCGGATGGGCAGAGGAGAGGCATCAT
>NW_009942818.1:0-211 GCF_000696875.1 Nestor notabilis | reverse complement strand
AGGAACGCAATGGCAACTAGCATGCTAGGGGTGTTTTGCATGAGAAACACTACCTGCTTTTCTACGAGCACATGAGGTTATCGGTCGTTTCCCTCTCCTTTAATCCAAACGCGTGAACATCGCTCACGGACCTCTACCTCAAATGACCCGAGTGGAAACGAAACATCCCATCGGATCTGCTTAAAGTAGGTCGGGGATCCAGCGCGATCTG
>NW_009942817.1:2203-8571 GCF_000696875.1 Nestor notabilis | reverse complement strand
CCCAAACCGTTCCATGAGTCTATGATCTGTCACCTCTGTGCTTGCACAGTGGCAGGGCCTGAGCCTCCCCTTTGACACCATCCCTCTCTTTTTACTCTGTGAGACTTACTAACAACAGAAAAACACATCACAAGTTGATTTCTGTTGGCAGAGGGGTGAAGTCACCCACATGTGTCGGTAGCAGCAAGCAGATTTCCCCTCCTCCTTGTGGCTGTTCCACAGACAAGTTTGGCTGGATCTTGGGTGAGGAGATTTGGTAACCCTGAGCCCTTCCTTGTCATTCCATGGTAGGTGCAGAGCCTGACTCAGCGCTCCCAGGGCGACAGCATTGGGATGTTCCACCCACGTGAAGGTGGAAGAGCCACAAGTGGAATTCCCATTCTACATCCCTTTCCTGTGTTTCTCCCCTGGTTTTTAGTGTATTCCCACATTATCACATCCCACCTCTGTGACATGAACTTTGATACATGCTTAATATTATCAGACAGCCCAGATTACTTGGAGTAAGTGATAGATAGTGGAGACGTAAGTCCTGGATAAGTGCAGGAAATCCATTATTCCCTTGATGTTAGTAGTATTTTACCCCTTTTCAAGCCACAAGTGTTGGATCAAGTTCCCCATGGATGAATAATGCCTTTTCTAAGGGCAGCAGCACTGAGGGAAGCAGTAGCACAATGTATCCAGAAAGGAAAACAGCAGGAAAATGAGATGGGAGCTGAGGACCAGGATTGGTGCAGGAGGACGTAGCTGTTTGAAGCAGTTTAGCAAAGCAGGATTGAATCCTTAATAGGATTAGTGCCTATTTGCAGTTGCCTTTAGGAAACCTTGTCTTTGTTTGACTTCCTCCCTGTTGTAGGGAGTGTGCAGCTCCTCTGGGGAGGATGGAGACGCTGAGGAACCGGACGGTGGAGGAGCTCCAGGAGCTGCAGGAGAACACGGAGGAGATCGAGCGCCTGGCGCTGGAGTCCCAGGAGGTGCGTGGGGATGGTGGGATGAGGCTGGGCTCTGCCTGCACGTCGGATCCTGTGTCAGTTCTGGGCCCCTCACTGCAAGAGAGACATTGAGGTGCTGGAGGGGGCCAGAGAAGGGCACCGGAGCTGGAGCAGGGCCTGGAGCACAAGTGTGATGGGGAAGGGCTGAGGGACCTGGGGGTTTAGTGTGGAGAAGAGAAGGCTCAGGGGGGACCTGATCGCTCTCTGCAAGTGCCTGACAGGAGGATGGAGCCAGGAGGGGGCTGGTCTCTGCTCCCAAGGGATGGAACAAGGGATGGGACAAGAGGAACCGGCCTCAAGCTGCCCCAGGGCAGGTTTAGCTGGAGCTGAGGAACAATTCCTTGCCCAGAGGGTGCTCAGGCATTGGAACAGGCTGCCCAGGGCAGGGGCAGTGCTGGAGTCACTGTCCCTGGGGGGGTTTATAAGACCCGTGGATGTGGCTCCTGGGGACATGGGTCAGTGGTGGCCTTGGCAGTGCTGGGGCAACTTCATGATCTTGAAGCTCTTTCCCAACCTGGTTGATTCCATGGTTCCATGAGTTCTACGCCTCCTTCCACAGGTCCAGGAGCTGCAGCTGGAAAGGGAGATGTCCCTGGCTGCCAACAGGAGCTTGGCTGAGCAGAACCTCAAGTTCCAGGCACCGCTGGAGACGGGGCGCAGTGACCTCTCCAGCAAGTACGAGGAGCTGCAGAAGCTGGCTCAGAGGTGCCAGGAGCAAAGGGCAAAGCTGGGTGAGTGTTTGCCAACCTCGGGTGCCTGCTGATAGAGTCACACAGGCTGCCCTTGGTGCAACATCCTTCCCTTCTGCTGAGCTGAGGAGCTCTTGATGGTGGCACGTTCTGCTGCCTGTAAGGTCTATACTCTCCTCTTTCCTGGTCAAACCCAGCTGGACAGATCACCCAGCAAACCCCCCTCTTAGTGCAGCAGTGTCTCTAATCTTTTCCTCTCCTTTTCTCCTTGCATCAACACTTCCCAAGGCAGGAATTCCCTCCTGGCAACGTGCAGCAGGGTTGTGTGCTACTGATTTCCCTTCCTTTTGTGGCTAATGTTGTGCTTTGCTGCTCTCCTTGTTCCCCCAGAGAAGTTCTCTGCAGCACTGAATCCTCAGACCTTGCTGGATCTCCTGCAGGTGGAAAGCCAGAAGATTGAAGAGGAGTCTGAGGTGAGCTTAAGGTTTAAGTCCTTTAGCAATTCAAGTGATTAATCCTCAGAGTTGTAGTTACAATCCCCAGCTTAAGGCCTTAAATCAAGGATTATCTCTTCATAGTTTGGTGTTCTTGCTCCCAAAAGAATTGAATTGGCGCTTGTTTGGTGCTGTGGGGTGTGGTGGTCTTATCATGGAATGGTTTGGGATGAAGGGACCATAAAGCTCCTCCAGTCCCAATCCCTGCCACGGGCAGAGACACCTTCCACTAGAGCAGGTTGCTCCAAGCCCCTGTGTCCAACCTGCCCTTGAACACTGCCAGGGATGGGGCAGCCACAGCTTCTCTGGGCACCCTGTGCCAGTGCCTCAGCACCCTCACAGGGAAGAGCTTCCTTATATCCAACCTAATTCCTCCCTGTTTAAGTCTGAACCCATCACCCCCTGTCCTGTCCCTATAGTCCCTGATGTCTTCTGTGTGTCCCTGAAGCACTGATCCTGTCTTCTCTTGTAGCAAATGGCTGAGAAGTTCCTGGAGGGCGAGGTGCCCCTGGACACGTTCCTGGAGCAGTTTTCCATCATGAGGAAGTTGTCCCACTTGCGCCGGGTGAGAGTGGAGAAGCTCCAGGAGATCCTCAGGAAGTCGGAAGCGCCGCAGGAGCCTCAGGAGCAGCCGCCTCCTCATGGACCTGTGCCCACAGAGCCCCCAAAGCCACAGCCCTTCCCTTCAGCAGCTCCTTCAGCAGCTCCTTCCTTCCCTCTGCCCTACAGCCCGACCCCAAGCATGGCAGCTGGGCCCACAGCACATGGAGCTCTCCCTCCTGCCCCCTTCTCTGGCTCCCCTGTCGCCGTGGGACACGTTGCTTCCTCCCAGCCCACCTTTCCCTATAAACCTCCTCCGGCTCCTGGATACCCCCCAGCACAAGCTGCTGAATCCGGGTATCCCAAACCCCCCTCAGGAGGCTCCTCTCCAGCAGCAGGTTATTCCTGGTCTCCATCCAGGGGCCCACCTCAGCCCCCCCCATTTCCTGGCTCTCATCCCTCTCCTCCTCCACCACCCCCCAGACCCGGGTATCCTCCCTTCTTCCCCCCTGGAGCAGCAAGACCACAGTGTCCATACCCAACCCAGCCTCCTCTCCCTAACTTCCCAATCCCCCCCCAACCTCCTTACCCTCCTGGAGCACCTCCACCCTTTGGATACCCCCCACCTCCCAATCCCCAGCGCCCTGCTTGGCCTGGCTACTAAATCTGGGACTCCTGGCTCCTGGAATCTGGGACATCTTCTGCTGTTCCCTCCTCTTCATTGGGGGCTGAGGAGGAAGAGTGATGCTCTTCAACCCATGGGTGCAGAAGCATTACACAGGGAGCAGCTCCGGGGGTCAGGCAGGTTGATGCTGTCTCCATCTCCTGAGGTTTGTGATCATCTGATGGGCTGAAGTGGCCAATTCCAAAGTGGATTCATCCAGGTTTTGATGTGAAATCCAGGTAGACCCTGAGGTACTCGATGGGGATGTGAGGGGATGGCAGCCCCAAGAGCCAGACCCCCTTGTCTGTGTGTACAAGAGAGCATGAGTGTGCAAGAGTCTGCTCCATGTCTTATGCTACATGGGTCACAGATGTCTTATCTTCATCCTAAACCTTTCCACAAGTGTTCAGAAGACACTTTGGGAATCTCGGACAGTATTCCTGACACAAAACCACCTGCTGCTTTCCCCAAATCCACTAGTTTGGGGCCCCAGAGCAGGATGTGCCTGGAAGCGAGAGGCGGAGCCAGCCTGGCTTGCAGGGCATTCCTAATGTGTTGTAGCAAGGAGAAGCAACTCCCTGGATGGGCCAGGCCTTGGGGTCTATCCATGCTTTATGCTTGGATGTGGGATAACTTCCACCCCAGCTCTGCTCAAGCCCTGCCCATGGAGCTCTGAGGTGCCAGCACTGCCTCTGCCTGCGTGGTGAGTCCTGGTGTGCTCCAGAGCAGAGGCTGTTCCCAGTTTGGATGGGTTCCAGTGAGCCCAGCTCACTGGGAAGCACAAACCTCTTCACTCTACCACTGTGCCCTGTCCCACTGAGGTTTGGAGCCTCCAGTCACTTCCCAGAGCTCAATGCACGGATATTATCCATGTGTTCGATGTAAACCAGGCTGACACAATGACTTGGGGTGTTGCTGCTTTGGGGCTATGTATCTGGGGGTCACAGGAATGGGAATTGGTGCTTCCCATATCCCAACCTCTCCCATGGGGAGAACAGAGTCGTTACTGGGGTGCTTCAGGCTCCAGCCTTCCTCACATCCCCTTCTCAGGAAACACTAACGGAGGGAGCAACGACTGGGGATGTTCATGGGAATGGGATTTGCTTTGCTCAGCACTTTATCCTCCAGCTCCTGCCTGTCTCCCTGTAAGTTATTCATCAGGAACTGTTACTAATGGCCTAGGACAAGGTTTGATGGAAGCAATTCCATCGCTCTGGTTAAACACAGTAATAAAACTTGAGGAACTGCACGTGGGGTGGTTGCTTTCGGTAACAGCATCAGCCTCACACTTGTATCGATCCTTCTTCTTCCCAGTGGCATCCTCAGAGCAACTTCCTCTTGGTTTCATCACTAAAACCTTCCACCCTCTCACGGGATCAGCTGCAGACTCATCTTTCCTGCTTCCTGACTTGTCTTTCCTAAGGGGCCTGTTTCAGTTTGAACCCATCACCCCTTGTCCTGTCGCTCCAGTCCCTGATGAAGGTCCCTCCCCAGCATCCTTGTAGCCCCCTTCAGTCACTGGAAGTTGCTCTGAGGTCTCCAGCAGCTTCTCTTCCCCAGCCCCAATGTTCTCAGCCTGGCTCCGTACAAGAGCTGCTCCAGCCCCTGAGCATCCCAGTGGCCTCCTCTGGACTTGCTCCAACAGCTCCATGTCCTCCTTATGCTGAGGACACCAGAACTGGATGCAGCATCCAAGAGAATCACCTCTTTCGACCTGTCCTCTGTCACAAGGAGGGTTTTGGCCTAAGGAGCAGCACTGGTGGGGTTGGAAGGAAGAAAACAAGATGGAATTCCTAGAAAACCCCCAGTTTTATTACAATGGTTCTTGCTTATTAAATATCTGACTTGTTCCCAGTAGTTCCCCCGTCACGTCCCTGTTTCACAGCTCCAGCGGGATCTGGCAGACATGGGACTCGCAGCCTTTGTCCTGAAGCTGCCTGGCAAAGAGCAGCTCATTCTGCTTTTAGCCTGGCCTGGCTGAGAGGAAGAGTGTGATGGATCCGGGTTTGGAGACACGGAGAAGCTGGTGACCCCGCTCCGGGTAGATCTATGTGGCTGCACCAGTCATGCAGGTATGAAGCCACCTTCAACCCATCTGCCTCTTAAACTCATACAAACAGCTTAAACCCCCCTTCTCCTCACACTCTCCAGTGAGAGAAGCTCAAAAGCAAGAGGAAGCCTCCTTAGAAAGGGGCTTGAGCACCAGGATGCAGCCAAAGCTGGGTTGGGTTTGCTTAAAGCTGAGCCTCGTGCTGGTAGGAGCAGGTTGGCAGGAGCATGGACAGGGTTGGCTCTGGGGTGACCAGAGCTCTCCCATCGCTTGGTGGATGCGGGCAGGCTTGCTTGTGAGGGGAGCAGTGCAGGTGCTTGTCATCCCTTGGAGTCATGGAATGGGTTGAGATGAAGGGAGCTTAAAGCTCCTCCAGCTCCAACCCCTGCCCCGGGCAGGGACACCTTCCACTAGAGCAGGTTGCTCCAAGCCCCTGTGTCCAACCTGCCCTTGAACACTGCCAGGGATGGGGCAGCCACAGCTTCTCTGGGCACCCTGTGCCAGCCCCTTCCATCAAGTTCCTTCGATTCATCATTGCATAGAACCACAGAAGGGTTTAGCTTGGAAAAGACCTTCCAAGATCATCTTGTTCAACCCCTACCATGGGCAGGGACATCTTCTGCTTGATCCGGTTGCTCCTTGCGCTTCATCCCGCCTCCTCCCACATGGAGAAGGTGACTGATGAAGGACACAAAGTCATTTGTCCCCATAATGCAGGTAAAGCCACTAATAGAGCAGATGCAGAGCTTTGCTGCCATGTGTCATGAGCAGGGAGCATGGACTGGATGGGGACCAGCACCCCGAGGGGGTCACAGTCTGCGGGCAGAGTGCAGGTCGTAGTCACTGTCCGAGGAGTTATCCGGAGGGTTGGAAGGTCTGAACGCTCGCTCCAGGGCTGTGGAGCGATGGATGCGTTGTTATAGTGGGTGGTTTGTTCCC
>NW_009942817.1:1980-2188 GCF_000696875.1 Nestor notabilis | reverse complement strand
GGAGGAGCCATTCCCAGCAGCCTCCCGCGCTCACCTGGGTACTCCGAGGTGTAGGAGCTCTTCGGGGGGGGCTGAGCGTAGTCGTTGTCCCCCCCCTGCACCCGCTGCCCCTCTGCCCGTGGCCTCTGGGTGATGGTGCTGTTGCGGTGGAAGGAAACTGGAGGAGATGGTGGGAACGGTCAGGAATGGGGGGGTTTGGGGCGGGAGC
>NW_009942817.1:0-1964 GCF_000696875.1 Nestor notabilis | reverse complement strand
GATGCACCTCGGAGGGGAAGGGGCTGAGTCAAAGCAGGACCCATGAGCGGGGCTGGGTTCATATCGTGCTGTGAGTCAATGCGGCGGCAGGAAGTGAGAGCACGATTCTGCTCACGCTCCGCCTGCTGTGGGCCCCAAACCAGCCCCAAAACACCCCCAAACCAACCCCAAAACACCCCCAAACCCCTCACCTGTCTGGTTGAGTCCCGTGGGGCCGATCCATTGGCGCTGCTTCTTTCTGGACACTGGAAGGCAGAGGCAGGCGGTGAGATGAGGGACATCCCCATGGACCTGGTGCCGCTTCCTCCCCCCGCTGGCCCCATATGTCATCCTGAGTAATCTCCTCCTCCTGGTAATCCCCCCCCGAGACCCTCTGTCTGCTCTATTGTGTGTGCTCAGTGCTTAATCCCCCCCTGCCACCCCTTTGTCTGTGCCCACACCATGTGGGGCAGGCTCAGGGACAATGGGGATCTGTGTGGAGCATCTCCCAAAGCTCCTCAAGGAGACGGCAGGGATGGATGCATGGAGCTGCTGCACGGTGATGATGGAGGAGGAAGGCAGTGGGAGAGGAGGAAAAGGAAGAGGGGTTCTGGAGCTTGCCACCTACTTCTCTTCATCAGCCTCCTATAAGCAGGAGGACCACAGATGAGCAAGAGGATGCCGAAGAGCAGCAGGGCCAGGCAGATGCTCACGATGGTACCTGCGGCCGTGCCGGTGGGATGTGGCTTCGAGTCCTGACCTGGGGAGAAGACAAATCCCACTATTTGAGCCCCTTGTCTCTATGTGGGGAGCCTGAACACCCAGCACCCTGCTGGGGGGCTTTCCCCATCCCCTGCCCCATGCTCTGCCCATTCCCCCTGTGTTCACCCGTAGAACTCAGCATCACCCAGTGGCTTACACACGACTCGGATCCTGGAGCAGCTCTGGGTGCGCGTGATGGGGCAGAGGTGCAGGTTGGGGACCCCACAAGTGACCCCCGTGGACGGGGGGTCCCGGATTTCGGTGCTGGAGGAGAGGTTCCCACAGCGCAGCTCCTGGCACAGCTCCCTGCCCCACTGTGTGTTCACCCGTAGAACTCAGCATCACCCAGTGGCTTACACACGACTCGGATCCTGGAGCAGCTCTGGGTGCGCGTGATGGGGCAGAGGTGCAGGTTGGGGACCCCACAAGTGACCCCCGTGGACGGGGGGTCCCGGATTTCGGTGCTGGAGGAGAGGTTCCCACAGCGCAGCTCCTGGCACAGCTCCCTGCCCCACTGCGCCCGCAGGGTCCTGTTGTCGCACAGCCCCCCCTGCCACTGGCCCTCGTGGAAGACCTCGATGTCCCCTTCGCATGGTGTGGGGCCGGATGCCAGCCTCCGCAGGGCCCGGGGCTGGGAGCCTGGGGGGAAAAAGAGGGGTCAGACCCATGGTGAGACACTGGTACCGGCTGACAGGGCTTGGATCCCGTCAGCGTGTGCTCCCCCATCCCCTGGGGTTGGCTCCTGGCATCTCTGCTTCCCCTTGTGCCGCCGGGATAATGCATTGAGGAGCTCGGAGCTGTCGCCATGGCTCTGCCAGCTGCTGTGGTTCATCTCTGAATCCCACAGGAGGGATTCTGAGCGCGGGCAGATGGTGGGAATGTTTTAGGAAGGAATTCTTCCCTGGGAGGGTGCTGAGGCGCTGGCACAGGGTGCCCAGAGAAGCTGTGGCTGCCCCATCCCTGGCACTGTTCAAGGCCAGGTTGGACACAGGGGCTTGGAGCAACCTGCTCTAGTGGAAGGTGTCCCTGCCCGGGGCAGTGGTTGGAGCTGGAGGAGCTTTAAGGTCCCTTCCAACCCAACCCATTCCATGATCTGGAGTGAGCCCACTCGCAGCTCTCCATGCCACGGCACCGGCACCAAGCAGCTCCACAGGGATATCATAGACTCATAGAATGGTTTGTGTTGAAAAGAACCTTAAGATCATCCCCTTCCAACCCCTGCC
>NW_009942816.1:304-5919 GCF_000696875.1 Nestor notabilis | reverse complement strand
CCGCGGCGTGTGCCTTGTCCGCGCTTCAGGTGCTTTGGGTGATTGGAAACGGCAACGGAACATCAGGCTTAAAATGTTGACGTGCCGGGTGTTGCACGGAAGGGTTCAGTGAAGGTGTTCTCCGTTGCAGGAGACTCAACGAAAGAGAGAGGATTGGGGAACTGGGGGCACCCGAAGTCTGGGGACTGTCACCAAAGGTTCCTGACCCAGAGTAAGGCATATTCTTTTTTCTTTTCCTTTGCTTTTGTGATACCGATTATATGCCAGTTCCGTTTACAGAAATGTCTTATCCCTGCACCAGACCCTTTTAGTTCATGTGTGTCAGGTCATTTCTGATCCATCATAACAAAATTAGTTTCTGAACCATCATAATGAAATTATTACTTCCCCTCCCCCAGCTTCTCCTATTTTCCCATAAATAATTCCGCAGATAATTCCAACATACCAGTTTTGCAAGGTATGATTTATTGTAGGTCAGGCAGCCTTTGTGTTGTGGCTCTGAAAGCAATTCTTGTGCCGTAAATCAGCTATTTAATAGTTTGCTCTATTGCAAGTACTGACTCAAAATCTGCAAGTGTGTGTTTGGCCACGTGTGAGTACATTCGATCTTGAGCACTGCACAACAGATTGTAAACAGCAAACTTCTTATTTTCGTTCAGTTCTGATGAGCATACACCGGTAGAAGACGAGGAGGCAAAATCTAAGAGTAGTTCTTCAGATTCCAGCTCAGAAGGTATTTTGTTTTGCTTACACAGGTTGTTTTGAAAATGGGAAGCTGATGAAGTCTAGAATCTGCTACTGTTGCTTGCAAGAGGTTCACCACCTTTGATAGGTGGAAGTGAGTGTGATGAGCTCCAGTTTGAATGAGAGTGTTGCTTTGGGAAGATTGAGACATGTATGGAACTAGATGAGCTTTGTCTGCTCCCTAATGTTATCTTTTAAAAATCTTCTAGAGGAAAAAAAGAAAAAGAAGAAGAAAAGAAAGAAGAAAAAGCGGAAGGCATCCAAACGAAAGCGCAGAAAACATTCCGAGGACAGCGACAGCGAGTCGGATTCAGAGGACTCCAGTGGTAAGAAGAGAGGGTTTCAGCTAATGCACGAGAGCTCTTCTGCTGCTCCTCTGAATGCAAAGTGACGCTTCTGGCTTTTGTTGCACACTTAAGAGTGTTCTGAAATTACAGAGCTGCAGCACCAATCTGGTATTCTTATCTTTCACCAGCTTGCTGGGTTTGCAGTGCGTTTCCCTTGAGTGCTTGCAGTCTGGCCTTAGGAAATAGGGTTTCTGAATTTCGTAGGATGGTTTGGGTTAGAAGGCACCTTAAAGCTCCTCCAGTTCCAACCCCTGCCACAGGCAGGGACACCTTCCACTAGAGCAGGTTGCTCCAAGCCCCTGTGTCCAAACTGGCCTTGAACACTGCCAGGGATGGGGCAGCCACAGCTTCTCTGGGCACCCTGTGCCAGCGCCTCAGCACCCTCACAGGGAAGGATTTCTTCCTAATATCTAATCCAAATCTCCCCTCTGTCAGTTTAAAGCCATTCCCCCTGTCACTACCTGCCCTTGTAAAATTTAGCACCCATTGGGCACCTCATGCCAGAAGTATGTTTGATATGTTCTCATATCAACAATCGTGCAGGTAGCTCTCTACTTGTACTTTCTCAGTATTACTTAGTACCTAAGCAAATCACGTCTGAGCAGCTGTGTACTAAGGCATTCTGGTGGAGGTAGTTATTCACAGTGCAGTAAACTACTTAGGTATAGCTAATCATCTCTTCTTGATAATATACATTCTTTCCTTTTTTTTTTTTTTCAGATGAAGATAGAAAGAAAAGCAGGAAGAAGAAAAAAAAGAACAGAAAGTAAGTTTCCAGGTGGTTGTGTGTAATTCTACCCACTTCTGGCCAGCGGGCAGCACCACTTTCATAGCAGGTAGTGAGGGAGGCTGAGTGAGCATTCTTGTAGTCAGGGCTATCAATGCTGTTGAGTAATCTTAATTTGATGGATTTTATTTAAATATGCAGAACCACACAGCATAGTGGACTCACTGCAAACATGGGGAGAAACTTTCTAACACTGTATGAGAGGTGTGACGGTGTATGTGTTGTCTTTGTTTTGGCGTAAGGCATTTTCTTCTATGAAATCTGCATGCAGACAGCCAAGTCTTCCCCCCCAACTTGCACTGAGAAACTAGTGGCTTGAGTATGATTGCAAGCACTTTCTTTCATCTTAAATTTTGGTAAATAGCATGTCTGTCTTTGACTTTATCACAGGAAGAAATATAAGAAAAAGAAAAATAAGAAGAACAGGAAGGAATCCAGTGATTCAAGTAGTGAAGATTCTGATGAAGAAACATTTCAGGGGGAAGATCTCTGGATTGAGAGATCAAGTAGGTTCACCTGACTTTAAACTTGGATTGAAACTTCTAAGTTTCCTTTTGTGAGTTTTGTTAGGTGTTGCTGACCTGTGTAACTGTTCTGATAACAAAAAACAAAGGGCACAATATTAATCTTCCTCATTATTTGGTTGTTGCAGAAAATACGGAAGCTGATAGCTTGATTGGACCAGAAGCTCCCAAAACTCATGCATCTCAGGATGACAGGCCTTTGAAGTGAGTACCCAGCTCTAACAGTATTTTGGTCAAATAGAGTGAATGAAGCCTGAAGGTTAGTGTTCAAAAGAGCTGTTATAAGAGTCTGGCATGCATCAGAGAGAAATGCAGTGCCAGAAACTCACAGGCACAAGTAGCAGTGGTGTGAGCCTTTGTGCTGGCCTGAATTCAGGTAGAAGAGTCTGGTTTATGTTTTTTAGCCTTTATTCCTAGAAAATCCATTTTAAAATGCCTTTATTCTAATGCTCTGCAATATTGTGACTTCACAGTGTCTTCATTACTGTTTAATCAGAATGTATTAATTTAAGATGTTGTTGCTGCTGTTAGCCATAAGGAAGAACAGTCCAGTATATGGGAAAGCAGCTGGATGTTTAGCTCCTCCTCTCTCTATTTGAGACTGAAATCAGTACTTACTTTTTTTTTGTCTTTTAAGCTATGGACATGCCCTCTTGCCCGGTGAAGGTGCAGCAATGGCAGAGTATGTCAAAGCAGGAAAACGTATACCCCGGAGAGGTGAAATCGGCTTGACTAGTGAAGAGATTGCGTCATTTGAGAGCTCTGGTTATGTCATGAGTGGCAGCAGGTACGGTTTTGATGATGATAATGGTTCAGTGAGATTTGAAAGAGCTGCTTCTGCTGTTAAGTGGTTAGAAGACTGCTTCCAAGCTCAGATTGAAAGCATGGAAGAGAAGGTGCTCTCTGTGCTTGCAGTAATTTACACTAAACTCCCTATTGCTATAGATAGATGGTATATCTATCCAATTTGGTTTTGGAAGAACACTTCCTCCTCAAGAGCAAAAGTTATTTCCAGCTTATATACTTGTAATTATCTTAGTTTTCAAATGAGAAGATGCTTGTGTCAGGTGGCTCAAAGGCGGTGTGTGTGGACAGCAGTGGTAGTGCACTGGCTCTTCAGTAGGAGAAGAATCCATGGGCGAGAGGTTGGCTGCGCTTTTTTCTCTATGAGTCCAACAGGAATTTCACTTAAGTTTTGGTAAACCAGCAGCTGACACCCTCAGTAGGTTGCGCTTCTGGCTGACTGCCTGAGAGCAGACACCCCCAGAAGTCAGTTTCTTGCTCTGCCATGCGCCTTCGTGGGAAGGTTTGTGTCCAGTTTGGATGCTCCAGAGTGGGTATCTTTATATTTATAAGCCACTCGAAACATTCAGACCAGTTGAGGGATGGAAACCGTGATGGGGCATTACCTCCCTGTGTCCGTGCTGACATACACGCTGTTCTCCTCTGCAGGCATCGCCGAATGGAAGCTGTGCGTCTGCGTAAAGAGAACCAGATTTACAGTGCAGATGAGAAGAGAGCTCTGGCATCCTTCAACCAGGAGGAGAGGAGGAAACGAGAGAATAAGATCCTTGCAAGCTTCCGAGAGATGGTCTACAGGAAGACTAAAGGCAAAGAGGAAAAATAGTTATTTGAACTGGACACCACAGGTTCTAGCAAGCAGTGGCTGACCTGTTCCAGTTGTGACTTGGAAAAAAAGCTTCCAGTGCTGCTGTGCCTTTCACCCAACAGGGCCAAGCCTCAGGAGTGGATTCCTTGGATCAGGAAAGAGTTGCTTTTGTCAGATTTTCTTGGATGGTTTGCTCACAATCTACAAGGAATCCCTGTAAAGTGAAAGGCAACAAAAGGCAGGGAAGGCAGGAACAGGCAGGGAAGGCAGGAACAGGCAGGGAAGATGAAAGGTGCAATGTTCTGAGCTCACTTTGAATCAGGCAAGTTGAAGGATTCCACGGGAGGGCTTTGTCACCTAATGCTGATAAGTGAGATTTTCCATTTATTTTGATTAATCATAGAATAATTTAGGTTGTAAAAGACCTTTAACAAGCTACAAGAAAGAGTAGCAAAAGTGAAGGAATTCTTTTTTAAGTTCCTGTTTAAGATCTGACTCTCCACTTGGGTGTTTTTTCACAAGTCTTTCAGATCTGGTTTTTTGGTTTGGTTTCCTCCCCCCCTCAGTTGAGTGTAGTTTGTAGTTCAGACTAGACCTGTAAATAGAAATGAGTTTGTAATTTAATACAGGTGGGCTTCGGTTACTTTGAAGCAAGCAGGTTGCAATTTGGGGTGTAAAATAGTAGCAATAGGAAGGTATTATTTTCAATCCATAGAAGCCTGTGGTGAAGAACTAAGTTGCTTGCTTCTTTTTCTCCTATGTCATACATAGGTATTGGGGCAGTGGGTGCAGTGATTGGAACCCCTGGATGTACACAGGTGGTAACAAGGATGTATCTTTCAATTTATTTGAAATTCCTTTGTTTATGGAAGTGTCTAGATTAAAACTGTATTTTAATTTCTCTGGTATTTTAATTTGGTCTGGTCTAGCAGTATTTTATGGCTTTCTTTAAAGTCTGTACTTGGAGGCTTACTCTGGGTAGCGGTTGTGTGGCACTTGTCTCCGATTCAACTGCCTATTTCCAGACATATCCCCAGAGCTGCCTTTTTCTCAAATGCTTTTAAAAACAAAGTGTTTTCTAGACTGTTTTTTGTTCACATAAATCTCTGTGTTGTAATTTTGGCAGCAGAGAAATGTCTTGTATGTTTATATAACGAAAATAAAAGTCCTGTAATGTTTGTCATGGAGTTCTGCAGACCTGGTGCGTGCAAACAGCACATCAAGCCCTTTTGGCTCCTTCCTGTTTATGCTTTGTTCTGTCCTGCGTTACCCACCCATCCTTACATTTTCTCTCCTCTGTCCAGCTGAGGAGGGGACCGATAGAGCAGCTTTGGTGACACCTGGCACCCAGCCACAGTCAACACACCACAGCAACAGATACAAGGTTTGAATACATGTATATCTTTATTAGAGTTAAATCATTTTATGTGGATAAGTGGATTCTTCAAAGAGCCATCGCCTTAGTCTAGGTTCTCCAGACCCTGAAAAAAAAATAGTATCAGCGGTATATGCACCATTCTCACCCCTCGCTTGCAGGAGGACATAGCTGAAAATGCAGGTTTCATAAGACATAATTAAACTATTTAAGAAGATGCACATGCCCC
>NW_009942816.1:0-225 GCF_000696875.1 Nestor notabilis | reverse complement strand
GATGTGTTTGTCCCCCCCCGCCCCCCGCCTGTCTCTCTCCATCAGCGCCCACTGGTAGGGATAGCGGGCGATCCTCTTCTCCTGCAGGCGAGAGCAGCGCTGCCGGAGCGGCCCCGGGGGAGCGGTCCCGGGGAATCTCAGAGGAAGGGGCCGCGGGAGGGAAGGGATCCCACAAGGAAAAGGGGGTGTGGGGAAGGGAGCCCCGGCGGAAGCGCAGCCCCATTA
>NW_009942815.1:358-1697 GCF_000696875.1 Nestor notabilis | reverse complement strand
GGAGGTGGGAACAGGAGGGATGCAGCGCCCGGGGGGTCTCCTCCAGCCCCTCTCTGCACCCCGAGAGCGGGTCCCCGTGGTCCGATGCGCTAAAGGCATAGGCAGCCTCTTCCAGGATTCACAGGGTGATGGAGGGCAGACAAAAAGCAGGGATTTGGGGACCTCGTGTTTCCCATCGGCGATGTTTTGGATCCGTTGTTTCCTTGCCGGAGGCTGCAGGATTCCTTATCCTGCAGGCTTCCTGTTTTCTAGAGCTGCCCCATGGCTCTGGGATGGCTGGGGCCTGTGCGTGGGGCTGCAGAGGGGATGCGCACAGCCACGGAGGGGCTGAGACCTGGGAATGCTGGGACCAGGAAATGCAGGGACCCAGCAACACCAGGGCTTGGGAATGCCAGGGCCACCAGGGCCATAGGGTAGCTGGGGTGGCTGACACGGGACCATCAAGTGAGGAAGGCTGGGATGCAGTGGCTCCTCCTGCACCCTCAGAAGCCGTTTGGGAAGGGAAAGGGGAAGGGAAGGACAAGGGGAAGGGGAGGAGAAGGGCAGCTCAGAGGGTTTCCCTGAAGCAGCAGCGCGGTGGGGACCGGATGGTGTCACAACAGCCCGTGCCCAGAAGGTGAGCCCGAGGTTTCCCATCAGACAGGGTGGATGAGGACATATCCTGCTCTCTTCCCTTGGCTGTGGGACCTTGCAGCGTGCCCGTCTCCAACTCTAAGGATCAAACCAGAATGGTTTGGGTTGGAAGTGACCTTAACGATCATCCAGTTCCAACCCCAATTCTTGGCCAAACCCACATGTAGGGCTGATGCTTAGGCCACCGGGTCACCCCAACACCTTCCCCTGGGGTCCTCCACTGCTGCCCTTTGCAGATGCCCAAAGGATGTGTCCAATTTTAAATCCATATGAACCAGAACATTTCCTTTCACCCCAATAGTCCTGTTGGTTTTCATCCAGGTGAGTTTTAATAAGCCCAAATAAAGCATCCACTGCTTCAGTCCAGCCCTAGCGTGAGGAATATCAATTAAGAGGAGGCACTTTTGGTCATCTGAGTTCAGCACAGCGGCTCGGGAGCTGTAGCTAGATGGGAATGTGAAGGAAATTACAACCTTTTCGGGGAAACCATTAAATAAAGCTCAGAACTGGTCCATAAGCACCGCTGGGGGAGGGCAGCAGCGCCTCTAATGTGGTCTATTTTGAGCAATGACATGAATGTTCGGTGGGAATCGCTGCTTTCTGTTCCTCTCCCCATGGCTCTGTGTCCATGTGGCCTCAAGAAGCCCCCGGCGCTCAGCCCCACCACTGGGATCCCCCCCATTTATTGTCCAGGGAGGTTGGGATC
>NW_009942815.1:0-246 GCF_000696875.1 Nestor notabilis | reverse complement strand
CGGCTGTATGCTACCGCAGCGTGTGGCTGTGCTGGGGGGTGAGGATGGGCAGCGTGATGAGGATGGGCAGCACGTGTCCCGTTCCCACAGCGCTGGCGGTGGGTTGGTGGATTTTGGGGTGGCGCTGCCTGTCCTTTGGGATCCTCCTTTGGGAGTTTCCCCGGCATGGGCAGCCTCGGGAGCTCCCAGCGCCCTTTGAGCGCACACTTTCCGCGCCGGCCTGGGTGGGTGATCTCCTGCGGCTCC
>NW_009942814.1:0-222 GCF_000696875.1 Nestor notabilis | reverse complement strand
CATCTCATCTCATCTCATCTCATCTCATCTCATCTCATCTCATCTCACCTCATCTCATCTCATCTCCTCTCCTCTCCTCTCCTCTCCTCTCCACCTCCTCTCCTCTCCTCTCCACCTTCTCTACACCTCCTCTCTACTGAACTTTCTCAAATCCTGGGCCTTTTATATCCCTGAAAGTGACAACTCATCCTGAGGCAGGGCCCAGCCTGCACCAGGAGGAGT
>NW_009942813.1:10522-10762 GCF_000696875.1 Nestor notabilis | reverse complement strand
AGGACGACGGCGCCATCCGGGAGATCTGCCAGCGCCTCTTCAACACCCTGCAGCTGTAAGGGTCACTCTGCCCCGGCACCCAACGCCCTCACATCGTCCTCACCCCCCATCGCCTCTTCCTCCTCCTCCTCCTCTCTCGCAGGGATGAGGCCCAGGCCCAGCGCTGCAGCCAGGTGCTGCTGGACGCCCCCATACAGCTCTCCCAGATCGCTGATGGATGTGGTGAGTGCTGCCTGCGGG
>NW_009942813.1:0-10419 GCF_000696875.1 Nestor notabilis | reverse complement strand
CCCACCACTGTGTGCCTCGGGCTGCTTCTCAGAGGTGTTGCCCCTCTTGCTCTTCCTGCTGCTGATCTGTGGCCAGTGGCACCCGGCTGCCTGCTGGGTGTGGGGAGAGGAGCCACCCTTTGGTACCCCTGTCCCATGGGGAGAGGGAAGAGGAATGTCTGGTCACAGATAGATATTCAGGCAGCACTTTGTGGAGCCTCTCTGGAGCGCATGCTCACCAGCCCAACCATCTTGTTGCAGCTGATGCCAGTGTGGATGTGCTGCCGGGGCTGCTGCTGAAGAGAGGCCAGACCTCGGTAAGTGGGGACCATGCCCCTGTCTGTAAGGCAGCACAGCTGGTGGGAGCAACTGACATGTGAGGCTGCAGGTGCCCTGCTCCAGTCAGCATGGACAGGCAGCCGCCCTGGTTAGGGCCACAGCTGCAGGGGATACTGCTCCTCCTTGTCAGGTTCACTGTGAGTTGGGAAACTCCTGACCTTGTCTGGTAAAGAGGCTCAACAGGAGATAATGGTTTATTAACTTGACAGGATCTATTTTGCTGTGATTTCTTAATGAGCTTCAAAAGGTGGTTGATGCAGTGGTGGTGCTCAGAGTGCAGCTTCTCTGGCTCTCATGAGGACATTTGGCTTTTACAGCAGGGCCTTTGGTTGAGAAAACAGGATGTACCGGGATGACATCTTGCCATAGTCAATGAGATGAAATCCCAGCTCACAGTTAGATGTCGGGATGTTATTGGTGGGGAGTTAGCAGGGAGCAGCTGTTTTGCAGAGAGCTGCTGTGGTTAGGTTGTATACCCAGCTTTAGCAATGGCTGTGGATTATCATGGTTTGAGAAATAAGAGT
The DNA here is from genome assembly GCF_000696875.1 of Nestor notabilis. Classification (NCBI taxonomy): domain Eukaryota; kingdom Metazoa; phylum Chordata; class Aves; order Psittaciformes; family Psittacidae; genus Nestor; species Nestor notabilis. Next base: position 9,577 of record NW_009942813.1, on the reverse strand, counting down.
AAGAGCAGAGAAGTTTGGAAGCAGTTATGCTCCATAACCTGGAGGAAATTGTAATGCCTTTACTGACAAAATGTGTAGCTGCTCACTCAGGAGCGCTCTGGCTTCCCTTCTGTGCTGGATGTGCTGAAGTTTGAGTACAGGTGACGTGTGGTGGTGCATCTGCAAAGCAAGGGCGGCTGTAGCTGTACAGGGTTGGCAGTCCTTCCACCAGGCTGGTCTCTTATAGAGCACTCCCTTCCTGGGGTAATGCATGGAGGATGAGAACTCCTTGCTTGGAGTCTGAGACTGCACGTGATCCCCGCATGTCTGAATGGAGCCCTAAGTGAAAGCTGACGGCTGTTGCTGGTTTTGGCAATGGAGTTGTTGCTGCTGGGTTTGCTTTCTGGCTCTCGTGTCCACAGCTCAAAAAGGATCTTCAGAAAAATTGGAGATGGTTCAGAGAATGTCTCGGGAGGCCTCTCAGGTTTTGGAGGACATGTCTTACTGGGAGATCCAGGGAGGTTGGTATAGTTTACAGAGTGACTCAATCTGTCTGTGGGTATGGGGTCACAGCTCCAGTAACAAGATGCTCTTCAGTCTAGCATGTAGGTCTGTAATATGCTCTGGTGGCTGAAGAGTTGCCTAGAAATATCTAGGAGTGTTTTTGGTCAGCCACAAATATTTGACTTGACGCAGAAATGAGCTGGAGTGGGCTGAGAGCCTGGCCAAGACCCGGGGCAGGTTAAAACACTTGGCTCCTTCTTGCCTCCAGGTTTAATTAAATGCTTTTTGTCTCTGTTGTGATCAATCCATTGTGTAAGCTGAGTATTTTCCAAGCTGGCTAAAGTTTAATGTGTCTGGAAGGGAAACACCTCAGGATCTAGGGAAAGGCTGGGTGCAGGGTGCAGGGATTGCAGGTTGCTGCTGTTGAAGTTACTTGGCTGACGCAGCTCCCTGGAACTACAGAAGCTGGCTGTACCTTAGGGTTAGCCAAGCCTTTTGCCTTGCTGTGGCAGAACTGTTATCTATGAGCTGCTGATTTAAGACTTCATTCCTGAAGTGACTTCCTGGCCTGATTAGCTTCCTCAAATTGCGCTTGAATGTGTCAGAGTTTCCCTGTCCTACCTCCCTCCTGTCCTCCCTCCTTTCCTTCCAGGCTTGAGCGGTTGACTGATCTCTTCTCCTGGAGCTGGGCTTTTGCTGAAGATGCTCTCTCACCTTTAAACTCTGTTTTGTGCCCCAGATGGTGAATGCCAAGAAACTGGAGAAGGCAGAAGCCAGACTGAAAGCCAAGCAGGACAAGAGGATGGAACGGGATTCCTTGAAGTCATCCAGCACCCTGTGAGTACGGGGGGTGCCTCGAACATTCCCATTCCATTCTGTTGGGATCGGGCTGTACCAGAGCTTTCCTGTTGAGCCCCTTTCTCTGTCTTCTGCCTGCCCACAGGGTCCTTGAGGAGGCATCTGCCAGCCAAGCTGCCAGCAAGAAGGAGACTCGCATGGAGTCATCAGGCAAGAACAAGTCGTATGATGTGCGCATCGAGAACTTCGATGTGTCCTTCGGTGAGCGGTGAGTGCAGGTGGGAAAGGTCCTGGCTGGGGTTTTGGACCTTGGGGGATTGAGACTGGATTGGAGAGTGGTTGAGAAATTACAGAGGGTATGGAAAAGATGAGAGAGCAAGGTGGGCACCTACCCTCTTGCCTTTGGGCAGGAGAAGTCTGTGACGGTTGCTTGGCTCCTGCACAGCCTGAAATATGCTGGGGGCAGGTGGCTCCTGGTTATGTCCCTTTCCGTGGGACAGTCTGACCTCTACATGCCTGCTCTCTTGCTTTAGTGTCCTGCTGGCGGGAGCAGACCTGAACCTGGCGTTTGGACGACGCTATGGGCTGGTGGGCAGGAACGGTCTGGGGAAGACCACGCTGCTGAAGATGATTGCCAGCCGGAGCCTGCACATCCCCTCGCACATCAGCATCCTCCACGTGGAGCAGGAGGTGGCAGGGGATGACACGCCAGCGCTGCAGAGCGTGCTGGAGTGCGACACCACTCGTGAGAGTCTGCTGCGGGAGGAGGGAGACCTGACAGCTAAAGTTAATGCTGGCAGGTGAGACGTTGCTGCAGTGTTTCCAGCCCTTCTGTGGCCTGCTGACCATGCGGTTTCATTCTGAGGTCTCTTCCTTCAAACGAAGGGCTCCGGGAGGGTTGGGGTGTATCTTGCCTACCTTAGTCCTGCTTGGAGAGATCAGCCTCCCCCAGCACTCAGGCCCTGACCCTGGTCAGTCCCACATGCTTCTCTTTGTCCTGCCACAGGGGAGAAGGAACAGAAGGTGCCAGGCTATCGGAGATCTATGCAAAGCTGGAGGAGATTGAGGCAGACAAGGCCCCAGCAAGGTAAGATGGCCCTGAGGGCACCGCTGCCTGTTAGCGTGACCAGAGCTGGGGATTGGTACAGGGCATGGAAGGGTGATGCTGTGGCCCTGGGATCCAGCATTTGGGGACAGGGGGCTCTCCCGACTGCTCTTCTTGTCTCTACTTCTGTCACGGCTCTGCTGGGTTAGGAGTAGTTGAGCTTCCCCCCGAAGCTGAAGGGATTTTTTTTGCCCCAAATGGCTTGCATTGTTGCTGCTGCTCCTTTCGACCTTCCCAGGTTCCTGGTGTCTGGGGAACGTTTCTGGGATGTTGGTGGTAGTGACTCTCTTCCTGGCCAAAGAGCTGAAAATTCCTTGCAAATCATCTGAGACTTCATGTGGATGCTGTTCCCTTCTGGGCTGCATTTCCCACCCAAGCACTGCTCTTGGGTGTGCAGGGAAGTTTTCCTGCGTCAGAATGGCTTTAAACCAAGCAGTAGAGTCCCCTTGGTGGCCATGGGTCCAAGACCTCAGACCATGCTCTGCCGTCGGATGCTGTAGCTGGATTCCAGTTCTCTCCCCTTTTCCCCAGGGCATCCGTCATTCTCGCTGGGCTGGGTTTTAATGCAAAGATGCAACAACAGACAACCAAGTAAGTCTCTAAAGCCCTGGGCATTGAGACAGAAATGAGTGTGGGGAGATGTTCCTGGTGAGCCCCCAGGCACTGCTGTGGCTGTAGGGGAGGGGAGCCCTGTGGGAGAGCAAGGGTCTGTTCCTGCCCATCTGATGTGGTCTCCTGCCCTGGGGGTGCCTGCTGGGCCATTGATCTTGTGCTGTGCCCAAGATCCCTGCAGGGACAAGGCGACTCTGGGTGACAGCAGAGCCAAAGGGCCGTGGGGGAGCAGGGAGCCTGGCAGGCAGGTAAACTTAGAGGGGTCCTGCATTAAACAGTAACCCCTCTGCAACCTCTTCTCTTCTCAGAGAGTTTTCTGGAGGCTGGAGAATGAGACTGGCGTTAGCCAGAGCCCTATTTGCCAGGTTGGTGTCCAGGCCTTCATGCTCTGGGGTTAACCCTCCTTGCTGTCTGTGCTGTGACTTGCAGGGATGCTGCCTGGGGGTCCCCTCGGTTCAGGCTCTTAGAGTGGGGAGCATTGGAGGCATCGCAGCTCTGTGTGTGTGTGATGAAATGTGCTTTTCATTACTGACCTTGTGCTCTTTTTGCTTCTGATACCCATGTCTTGGTTTTCGTAGGCCAGACCTCCTTCTCCTGGATGGTAAGTCAATACTGCAAGTCCCCTCCGACACTGCTGCTGGGCCTGCCTGTGCCCTTGCTGGGATTGGGAACACGCTGTGGCCTTTAGCTGCCTGCTCAAAATAGCCCTATGTGACAGGGGTGGACTGGCAGGGCTTTGGCCTGCCGGTGCTCCCATGGCACGGTGGTGGTGCAGGGAGTTCTGCTTGCGTGGCCGCTTTCACTGTGCCCAGCAGAGCTGCCTGTCACCCTGCCCCGAGTGGTCCCTGTGATGTGCCCTGGCAGCCAGGCCACACTGGGGAGTGTCCCTTCACTGCAGGGGGTGACCCTGGGTCCAGGAGATGCCCACCTTGGGAGGAGGTTCTGGGCAAGATGCTGCTGCTGCTGAGCATCAGGGTCTGGGTGCTGGTATGAAATGGGGGGAGCATCCCTGCCCCTGTGCCCACATTCCATCACATCCTACATGTGTGAGTACCCTGAGCTTGGGGGAGAAAGGTCCCTACACAGGATCTCTTCCTTTGTAATGCTGACTGCTAGTCTTTCCTATGTAAAAAAGCATAATCCAGCCAACCTCACCCTGCCTGACCTCAGTGCCTCTCTCCCTTCCCTCAGAGCCAACAAACATGCTGGACGTGAGGGCCATTTTGTGGCTGGAGACCTACCTGCAGGTAGGGGGTGGTGGGAGGCCCCAAGACAGAGCGAGGATGAGGGATGGAGGCATTCTCCCAGCTGGTGTCTCACCTCGCTGGGTGGTGGGACTAAGCCATGTGCTTTGTGGTGCTCAGGCCTCCCTCTCTCTGTTTCCTCCAGACCTGGCAGTCGACCATCCTCGTGGTGTCCCATGACAGGAACTTCCTGAATGCGGTAGCCACAGACATCATCCACCTGCACTCGCAGCGGCTGGACATGTACCGTGGGGACTTTGAGAACTTCATGAAGATCAAAGAAGAGCGGCTGAAGAACCAGCAGCGAGAGTATGAAGCCCAGCAGCAGTACCGTGAGCACATCCAGGTACTGGGAGAAGCCAGTAGTGCTGGGGTGCTTTTCTCCTAGCCTTGTCCCTTCCTCATTGCTTCTAGACCCATGATGTGTCTGTATTGTTGCAGGAGGTCTGGCAGCAGAGCAGGGTGGCTTGGGCTGAAGGGGACATAGAGCTTTCTGATGCTTTTCTCTCTTGTAGGTGTTCATTGACCGCTTTCGCTACAATGCCAACCGGGCATCCCAAGTGCAGAGCAAGCTCAAGCTGTTGGAGAAGCTGTGAGTGCCTGTCTTCTCCTTTCTGGAGGTGGGGAAGGGGCAATGCCCATGTGAAGAAACAGAGGTTCCCAGGGTGGCTGGGGGATACAGCGGTGGGTTGGGCTTTGGGTGCTCTGTCTCAGTTACAGAGGCTTTGGCTAGGCTGAGGTGTTGCAGAGCTGAAGACTCTTATCTGAGCTTCTGGTGTGGGAACAGACCCTCAGTGCAAGGCACCTTGGTTATGTGTCTCCTCTTCTTGCAGACCAGAGCTGAAACCTGTGGACAAGGAGTCTGAGGTGATCATGAAGTAAGTGTCCCCTGAGCCCTTGCTTGGAGAATGCCTGACTCCATTTCTGATGTGAGTGCCTCCTGCATCCTGTCCTGGCTGGAACAACCACCCTTCCTGTGGGCCAGCCTCACTTACTCTGATGGGGAACCCAGACAGGCCCCTGCATTCAAGCTGGATTCCCTCTTGGGTCCAAGGCTGCAGATCTGTGTCCTTTTCTTGTGACCATCCTTCCCAGAGGCCCCTGCATGTCAGGGAGCATCCCTTGCCATGTGGGGAGTTGCAGAGGTTGTCCTAGGGGCTGGGAGCAGGATCTCTGAAGTTCCTCACCATCTCTCACCTCTTCCTGTCTTCCCAGGTTCCCTGATGGCTTTGAGAAGTTCTCCCCGCCAATCCTGCAACTGGATGAAATAGACTTCTATTATGACCCAAGTCACTACATCTTTCATTCACTGTCCGTCTCTGCTGACCTGGAGTCCCGCATCTGTGTGGTATGTGGGGTTGCAGAGTAATGGTGGCTGCGAGGGACCTTGGGAGGTCCCTGCCCAGAGCAGGGCCAGCTTTGATGTTAGGTCAGGTTGCTCAGGTCCTTGTCCAGTTGAATTCTGGATATCTCTAGGGAGGGCTATTTCTCCCATTCCTTTGGGTCCCATTGCAGCATTTGATCACCCTCATTTTGAGGAACATTGGAATATTTTTCCTAATACCAGTTAGAATTTGTGACTTGTGCCTGTTGCCCTTTATCCAATTACTGGGTGCTCTAAGAGGAGACTGGCTCTATCTTCTCTGTAACTCCCTGTTAGCTGACAACAGCGGAGGCTCCTGCTACATTCATGGGGCAGCAGAGAGACACTATGGTTTGGAAATGAGGCTGGGACCAGGTAGGGTCCTTAGGCTCAAGGGCTGGGGAAGGAACATCTTAGCACTGCTGCCTGTGCTGCTCATCAGTGATAGAAATGCAGCTTCCAGGTAGCTGGTGTCACTGGCTGGAGTCTCAACCTGCCCACCTCTGCTGCATGATTATCCAAGAGAGCTGAGACTCCCTGATCACTGCCCCCCTCTCTGAAGTACCTTCACAGGTTTCATGTTCTCCAATGCTGCTGCTGCTTCTCTAGGTTGGGGAAAACGGAGCTGGCAAGTCGACCATGCTAAAGATCTTAATGGGGGAGCTGGCACCAGTCAGAGGGATCCGACATGCTCACAGGTACCTGGTAGGAAGGGCCGGGGAACTGGGAGGAATGATGCAGCTGTAGGACTTCTGGGCTGTGCTTTGGAGCAATAGGGTGATGGGGATGGGTCCTGCACACCCATGCATATGTCCTCTTCCTGTAGCTGCAGCTGCGAGTGCCAGCTTTGCAAGGCCTAGTACCAGCTCCTGATCTCTCTTATTCTGCAGAAACCTAAAGATTGGTTATTTCAGCCAGCACCATGTGGATCAACTGGATTTGAACATCAGTGCTGTAGAGTTACTGGCAAGAAAGTTCCCAGGTGAGTCTGCGAGATCTTAGATGATCTGGGACATTGAGGTCTCCTCTGCCGTGCGTGGAGTGGCATCTATTTGTTCCATGGCCCTGGGCAGAAGGCTGTGTCGCATCAGTGCCTGAGGGACACCACCTGCTCTGGGTTATCTCCGCATGTCCAGCCAAGTTCAGGACACCAGCCGTGAGAAGTGGGTAGCTGGTAGCCTGCAGACCTCTGGCTGGTGCTCCACCATGGCCAGGTTTTGGGGACAGATGACCCGCTTTCCTGCTGGGAACGGAGTGAGCACCGGCTCCCCCTCCCTCAGCTGCCAAAACCCCTGGCTTCCTCCTCCACTGTGGCACGGTGACAGGGGACTGGGTGCACCATCACTTGGAGTTGGTCACCAGCCCTGCAGCCCTTGTCCTGGTTGTGTCAGTCAGGTTTTCCCCACAAACCCCCTGCTTGTGAGGGAGTTGCCTGGAAGCAGATACTGAATTCCTCCACCACTGTGCTAGTCTGGCACAGACTGCCCAAGCACATGGCTCTGGGCACCCTGTGTCACATCGGGTGTGCCGTAGCTTTGTTATGACACGTTCCCACAGGGAAGACAGAGGAGGAGTACCGGCATCAGCTGGGGAGCTACGGCATCTCAGGGGAGCTGGCCGTGCGCCCTGTGGCCAGCCTGTCTGGAGGTCAGAAGAGTCGTGTGGCCTTTGCCCAGATGACTATGTCCTGGTAATTTTCTCCCTGATGCTGTTAATTTTGACATGGCTTCATCCCTGGAGCTTCCTTCACCAGGAGGAAGGCAGACATACAGGGACTTTCCAATGCCCTGTGGAAGACTTGTCCTTTGCACATTGTGGCGAGGGAGGTTGTCACCCTGGGGGGACTGTGTGGAAGGAGGCAGGTGGTTTTCTCCTGCTGTTTTGGGATAAGAGGCACCCCTGGAACTGGGCAGTGTGGATCTTGAGCGAGGCACACGCTGATGGCTGTGGTTCCAAGTAGCTAAAGCAGCAGCCTGGTGCAGGTCGCAGCAGTGTGATGGGTTCAGACCCAGCTGGAGCCTGTTCCCATGTGTGTTCAGAGCTGTCTTCTCTTCCAGTCCAAACTTCTACATCCTGGATGAGCCAACAAATCACTTGGACATGGAGACTATTGAAGCACTGGCAAAGGCACTGAATAAATTCCGGGTAAGGATCTCCTGTTTCTGTAAGGCTTCCTGCAGCCTCCAGCTCAAGTTCCTGGGTATTTCAGCCAGAGGTGGATGGTCAAATACCAGTAGTGGCTTCAAGTCCAGGACAGAATTTGGGAAGTTGGTCATATTTCAGCCTTAATCATCCATCGTGGTGACTTGTTTCACTTGCTGGCTTTGGCTGGAGGTGGCTGAGGCAGGCAACAGCAGACTAGAGAGCACCTTGTCCCCCATCTTGCTGTGACTTCCCACGTGCTGTATGTGGCACTCAGCCCTGCCTCGGCGCCACTCGGATCTCCCTTGGGCATGTTTTATGGCTGATCTCCAGGGACCTCTGTGATCAACCTGGTTCTCACTGTTCAATAGTTGCTCAGGTTGGGGCAGTTTTCTTGTGAAAGAAAAGCTTAACTGAGGTTGCAGGGGGCCTTGCCCAGGCACGTTTCAACTGTCATTGACTCCATGTGGAATATCCATCCCTAAAGTTGTCAGAGATCTGGAGAGTCAATAACAAACCCTGTGGTCACCTTCAGAGAGTAGAGGCTATATATGTTTCTGCTGCACATGCCTCCTCCATACATCATCTGTCGTCCCCCTGAAGGAAGGAAAGGCTGGGATTAGGTCCCTGCCAGTGAAATACCGTTCCATTTTCTCTGAAGAAAATGGAAACCTGAAGTTCTGGGCACAGGCTTGACAGGCTCAGGATCTCCCTTCCACCAGTGTTGGGCCCTGGGTTGTGCTCCACTAAGTTCCCTTTTTCCCCACCTTGTGTTTTGGCAGGGTGGTGTAATTCTAGTGTCCCACAACGAGCGCTTCATCCACCTGGTGTGCCGGGAGCTATGGGTCTGTGAGAACGCCACTGTGACCCGCATCGAGGGTGGCTTTGAGCAGTACAGAGACATCCTGAAGGAGCAGTTCCGGAAGGAGGGTTTCCTATAAGGGAGGCGGGAACTGGACTGCGCTGGGGCTGGAGGGCAAAGCTCGACTGCCTTGGCATCCATCCCAACTGTGCCTGGCAGAGGACCGAGGACACTGCTGCCTGCATGGACCATCAGCCGTGCCATCAAACTGCCACCTGAACTGTTCTCCCCTCCCCGGGCCGGGCAGAAGGACAGCGAGGGAGCAGGAGCCCGATGCTGTGCATTACCATGGGCACACTGGGGCCTCTGCTGCTGGCCTGGGCTGTGCCTGGTGCTGGGTACACTGGAAAGGCTGTGCCTGGAGCTGCAGCTCTGCCGAGAGGAGGGAAGTAGTTGTCACATCCCGACCCCCTGGTGTCACTCTGTGCTCTGGAGGGCAGGAGAGGAGCTGTTCTCCATGTTTCTTGGCTTCTCCCTCTGCCTTTTTTAGTTGTTTTGGTTTTGGGGTTTTTTTTTGTGTTTAACTGGCTAAACACTAGTCCAGCTCCATCACATGCCAGCATCCTCCTGCCACCCTGGTGGGAAACGAGGCTTTTGCTGCTAAAAATGACCCTGGCCTCTTCCCCCAGTCACTAAAAGCTGGGGCTTGCTTGGTCCGTCCTCCCCAGGGGCTTGCGGTGATGCCGAGGAAGCCAGCACCTGGCTCTGCCTGGGCCCTGTTTCCCTGTGCTCGTTTCCCTGCGCTGCTGCCGGTGCCTCTGCCCCTCAATGCCTGCCTCTGCTTGCAAACCGGCCCTCGGGTGGGCTGCCCCGGGTGGGCTGCCCCGGGGTCCCTCCTGCCCCCCTGCACAGAGGTTGCCGTGTAAATAAACCCAAGATGCAGTGGGTGCAATGCTCTCTATCCTTGGGGGGGTTGCGGGGTTTGAATGCGGGAAGAGGAGGGAGGGGTGTTTCTGCTGCCCTGTCCA
>NW_009942812.1:773-1038 GCF_000696875.1 Nestor notabilis | reverse complement strand
GGACGGGAAGGTGAGGCCGGCACCGGCGCCTTCCCACCGCCGTTCCCTTCCCATCACTGTCCCGGTCGCTGTCCCCTTCCCATCACAGTCCTCATCGCCGTTCCCTTTCCATCGCCATCCTTTTTCCATCACTGTCCCCATTCCCTTACCACGACCATTTCGATCACTGTCCCCTTCCCATTGCCATCCCCTTCCACCACCATCCTCTTCCCATCGTTGTCACCATCCCTGTCCCAGATGAAGAAGCTGCTGGTGGAGCGGACGC
>NW_009942812.1:489-696 GCF_000696875.1 Nestor notabilis | reverse complement strand
GCCTCGGACCCAGCATCCCACCTCCACATCCTCCTCTTCCTCCTTCTTCTCCTTCCCAGGTCCAGCAGAAGAACCACCGGGACATCGTGGCCGTCTACAGGACCCATCTGCTCAACGCTGCCCAGGTGGGACCCGCAAAGCCCTGGCTCCAGGGGGACAATTCCAGCTGCACTGCTGGGAAATACGGAGCCCAGCACCCACTTCGGG
>NW_009942812.1:0-336 GCF_000696875.1 Nestor notabilis | reverse complement strand
CATCCCGTGTTCCCTGTCCCTGGCTGCATCCGGCTGCGGCAGCGTCAAGGTCCTGGGGTCCTGTCCCATCAGGGTACCCAGGGTGGGTTTGGGAGGCGGGCCAGGGGTGGGCATGAATAGGATTGGTCCCATAGAGTGCCATAGAGCCCAAAAAAGCTTCATAGAGCTTCATACAGTGCCAGCCCCCATATAGACCCATATAGCTCCACACGACCCCGTATCTCTCCATACAGCCTCATATAGCCTCACACAGCCCCATATCTCTCCATAGGGCCTCATAGAGCCCCATATAACAGCAGTCCTCATACTGCCCCACACAGCCCCACATAGCCCCCG
>NW_009942811.1:635-1232 GCF_000696875.1 Nestor notabilis | reverse complement strand
GGAGAACAACATCCAGATGATCCAGGCGGACACGTTCCGCCACTTGCATCACCTGGAGGTCCTGCAGCTGGGCAGGAACGCCATCCGGCAGATTGAGGTCGGGGCTTTCAATGGGTTGGCCAGTCTCAACACCCTGGAGCTCTTTGACAACTGGTTGACCGTCATCCCCAGCGGGGCCTTCGAGTACCTGTCCAAGCTGAGGGAGCTGTGGTTGAGGAACAACCCCATCGAGAGCATCCCCTCGTACGCCTTCAACCGGGTGCCCTCCCTCATGCGCCTGGACCTGGGCGAGCTCAAGAAGCTGGAGTACATCTCCGAGGGGGCTTTCGAGGGCTTGTACAACCTCAAGTACCTCAACCTGGGGATGTGCAACATCAAGGACATGCCCAACCTGACGCCCTTGGTGGGGCTGGAGGAGCTGGAGATGTCGGGCAATAACTTCCCCGAGATCAAACCGGGCTCCTTCCACGGGCTCAAGTCCCTCAAAAAGCTCTGGATTATGAACTCGCAGATCAACCTGATCGAGCGCAACGCCTTCGACGACCTGACGGCGCTGGTGGAGCTCAACCTGGCCCACAACAACCTCTCCTCCCTGCC
>NW_009942811.1:0-549 GCF_000696875.1 Nestor notabilis | reverse complement strand
GGTTGAGGAAGTACATCCCCACCAACTCGACCTGCTGCTGGCGCTGCCATGCCCCGCTCCACATGCGGGGCAGGTTCCTGGTGGAGGTGGACCAAACCTCCTTCCAGTGCTCGGCACCCTTCATCATGGACGCCCCCATGGACCTCAACATCTCCGAGGGGCGGGTGGCCGAGCTCAAGTGTCGAACTCCTTCCATGTCCTCCGTTAGGTGGTTGCTGCCTAACGGGACGGTGCTGAGCCACGCGTCCAACCACCCGCGGATCTCCGTCCTCAACGACGGCACCTTGAACTTCTCCCACGTCCTGCTGACGGACACCGGGGTTTACACCTGCATGGTGACCAACGTGGCGGGGAACTCCAACGCCTCGGCCTACCTCAACGTGAGCACGGCCGAGCTCAACACCTCCAACTACAGCTTCTTCACCACCGTCACGGTGGAGACCACCGAGATCTCCCCGGAGGACATCTCCCCTAAGTTCACCAAGCCCGTCCCCACCACGTCGACGGGTTACCAACCGGCGTACACCACCACCACCACCGTCCTGGTGC
>NW_009942810.1:5947-13016 GCF_000696875.1 Nestor notabilis | reverse complement strand
AGGTTGCTACAAGCCCCTGTGTCCAACCTGGTCTTCTATGCTGCCAGGGGTGGGGCAGCCACAACTTCTCTAGGCAACCTGTGCTAGCACCTCAGCACCCTCACAGGTTGCCTCAGAGCTCATCTCAGTCTCCCCCCTCGCAAGTTAAAGCCAGTTCCCCTTGTCCTGTCCCTACAGGCCCATGTCCAGTGTCCCTCTCCAGGTTTCTTGTAGCCCCTTTAGGCACTGGAGCTGCTCTAAGGTCTCCCTTAAGGAGCCTTCTCTTCTCCAGGGTGAACAAGCTCAATTCTCACCACTGCCCTTAGCAGATGCCCTTGCTGTTGGCTTTCTCGGGAGCATCTTGGTCTCTTCAGCTGCAGGGTCCCTCACCAGCTATGTGGTAACCAGAGCTGAGACACAGAAATGCTCTGACTTCTGGATTTACCTGGAGACAGGCAAGTCCCCACAAGAGCTCACCATGGCTGGTGGGACATCTCAGTTTGCTGGTATGTTCACGTCCCTCCCTGCTGCTTTCCCTGGGCTTGTCATGCCTGGTTCTTCCCTGCTGTTCCTGCCTCATAATTAAGCTGGTGACTGCCGTTGCCAAAATCCCCATGTAAGTCCCACAGTGGCACCCTGCAGCTAGAGGATGAGAGCTTGTTCTTTCTGTTGCAGAAGATCTGCCTAATCCAGAAGACAGAGGGAGCACGGCACCCCCAGTGAGGAGGAACAAGTATGGGGACATTGTGGAGTAGCCGGTAGAGCCCAGAGCACCGTGCCTGTGTCCTGCTTCAGCCCTTCTTGCCCTCCCTGCGGGCTGTGCCTATGCTGCCTCCGAGACTGGTGGGTCTGCGGCACTGCCCCGCACCTCAGATGGGTTGATCCTGCAGTGAGAGTGTGGTGGAAGCACCACAGGCATTGCTGCCTCCGATGTGGCCTCTGAACATCACATGTGCGGGGTGCAATTAAAGTCGAGAGCTGAAAGCGCTTGTTGTGGGCGGAGGCTGACGGTGGAACGGGAAGAGCTGGGGTGCAATCCCTGAGCCTCGCCACGAGGGGGAGTACCTGTGCTGGGGAGATAAGGGGCCTGGGGAGGAAACTGGGTTTGAGGGCTCAGAACATCATTTGAACTGGAATCCCATTTGTTCTGTGCAGAGAGATGGGGAACAGCCAGCAGAACAGCTAAAAGCAAAGTGGCTGCAGGGAACGGGTGTGCTGAGCCAAGCATGGTGTAGCGGGAGCAGGGAAGGGTGTTGGTGGAGCAAGCTGTGGAGCAACTGCAGCTCTCTTGAAGCTGCTCCTCTCCCGGGGTGTGTGGAGGGACACAGGGGGCTGGAGAATCACTCCAGATGGGGTTGACAAGTCCGGACTGGCCCTGTGCTAGCAGCTGGATGCCTGGTGGCTCTGAGCTGCCAGCAACTGCATGAACAGATTGTCAATGCTGTGGGCTGCTCTCCTGCTCTGCCTGGGTACCAGAACCTGTCCCTGGCAGCAGAGGTTCCCTACATATTCTCCTTGTGTAGAGTGAGCACAGCAGTGAGTGCACAAGACAGACAGCTTGAGTTCTGCCTGCTCATGTCTTTGGTCCTCCTAGGCTGATTGAAACTCTTCTGCCTCCTCTTGGTCCCAAGTCTGGAGTGAGGTTTCAAGCCCACCTCAGTCTGTCTTCAGGCTGGTAAAGCATATGAAGCCATGGTGGTGTCTCAGCGCTGGGCAGGCTGCAAAGGAATGAGACCTTCAGGCAGAGCCTGACTTGTGGCTGCGTCCGTGTAGGCCACATAAGTGGCTCTACCCCTGTAGGACAGCCAGGCTTGACCAGCTTGTTGCTGATCATGAGCCATAGAGCCATAGGAGTGGTTACAAAGATTTATTTCTGATTATAAAAAAACCCCAAACAAACAAACCCAAACCTGCCTGTTTGCATGCCCCTGTTCTTGCTCAATTGGAAATGAAGGTGTGTCCTCACAGCTGCCTGGGGAGGGGTGATGCAGGGATCAAGTCCGAAAGCAGAGCAAAGCTCCGTTCCGACAGTGAGCCCATTACCTCTGTGCTGGTGTGGCCATAACCAGGAAGCCACGGGGCCTTTTTGTGCCATTGCCTGGGGATAGAGGAGGCTTTGACTATGGCCAGAGGTAAATCTGAGTTAGGAAACACAGGAATGGGGAAGGCACCATGAAGTTGCTGAAGTGGGACCTGAGAAGCTGCTTGCTTCCGATGTCTGGTTGTTTTTAAGCAGCTATCCAAAGGCCCTGTGCTGAGACCAGTGAAAGTCTAGGCCAAGATTTGGCCCTCAGGAAGGTCAGTGGGATTTGTGCATTGGCCAGAAAGACAGCATGGGATCTGGGTGGTGCCCAGAGCTCCCAGGAGGCAGGGCTGGTGCTCCAGGGACAGGCTAGAGAGGTCAGCTGTGAGGACTAGTGTAAGTAATGTTCCCCATCCACCCCATGCACATGAGAATAAATCCTACTCCTGTCTTGATTTGCTGACCCAGTGCAGCCCAGGTCTGATGGCAGAAAGATGCCCCAGGTTCAAACGTCCAGATTCCAAGCCTGCTCTGGAGTCCATCCCTTAGTAGCACTGGGAAGCCCTTAAGCCATTGTTCTGCGAGGCCAGCAATCCTTTTCTGTCCCTCCCTTTCTGCAGCTTGAAAGCAAGGGGAGAGCAGGAAGGGGCAGATTTCCATCTGGGACAGGCAGCATCAGGCATGGGAGGAGGAGATCTCTGAGCACTTGCTGCATCCCAAGTGTTCAGGACATGGAGACTCCAGCAGGAAGGATGGTGCTGGGTCCTGTAGACAAGGTGCACCCTGACCCAACCATTATATTGTGCCAGACTTGCTGCGCCGGAGCAGGCAAACAGCAGTCACCAGAGATGTCAGGGTGGTGATCACAAAGAGCAGGATGAGGATGACCCAGTAATTATACAGCATGCTTTTGTGGGAAGAGGGCTTCTCTGCTGGGATCATATTGGTGAGGTTCAGCATGTAGCCCAGGGCCCAGCCGATGGAGGTATCTCCTGCCTGTGAAAAGAGCATGGCGTGGTCACCACCCTGCTTAACCTATCTGCACAAACCTTAAGACACCTTCCAGGGACCACCTCAGTGTCAGCCCAGTGGAGAAAATGGGTGTGGGGGAGTTAAGCACCCTGAGCTTTTGCTTGCCCGTGGGTCCAGCCAGCCCAAGGATGAAGCAATGACCATCTTGTGCTGAGCTGGGCTCATCCAGTGGGAGCAGGATCTTGTCTGCTCAGGCCAGTCCTGATCTCGCTGCCCATCCTGTGGCTCAGGCAGGTGAGGGCATTTGTCAGAGGTGGGAATCTGCCCTGAGATGACTTGCTGGCAAGCCTGAGCGAAGTTGTTTGCGGTGGCTTTTGTCTTGAGGACCTAGGAGGGACTGGAGGACCTCACTCCACACCAACTCAGCTCATTTTTTTTCACCTCCCAAAAGATCCACCCAGACCTGGAGAGTCCCATCCTCCCCTGCCCTCCAAGATCTTCCCTCACGCTGCTTAACTCTTTCTTGCTGTGGGACACTCTCCTGCAGAACTTTTTGGCCTGACTCCAAACAGATACCATGGGATGGGGATGTGCTCTGGCATTACCCACCTTCTTCTGGAAGGTGATGTTGGGGAAGGAATGGTTGTTGAAGTTGTAGCCTTTGGTGGTGAGCAAATAAACAAACATGGTGACGGCGCAGTAATCTGGTAGCCTCTTCTCCAGCTTGGGGGCTTTCTGGAGCAGCTGGATGGGATTCATGGAGGGAGAAAGTAAAAGGGTCAAGCCAGAAGGGTTCAGGCTTTGTTTCTGTGGCCTGAAGTTCTGGGTGGTTCCACCTGTCTGGCCAAGGCACTGCATATACCCACCTGAGGCACTCCGGGTCTTATTCCCCCTATTCCATGGGTGCCAGGACACCCAGCTCCCTCCGAGGGCTGCTCTTGGATCCCAGGTGATGACCGACATGAAGCAGCCCTCTCCAACCCACCATGCCAAGCAAGCCCACCTCGCTCCAGTTGGTGGCACAGATCGTCTCAGCAGCATCCTTCAGGTCACTGGGCAAGCGCACAGGTCTCCCCATCACTGCCTGGATGAAGTCCACCGTGTAGAAGAAGGCAGAGAAGGCCTGATGGAGGAAAGGAGGCAACTGTGGGACAGGCTGGGAGCAAATCTTGCCGCCAACAGCCATTCCAACTGGTGTGGTAGGCACCAGGGACTGATCTTGCAGAGCTGGGGGCCTGGCTTTGCTGCTGCATGATGCTGAGAGGGTGGGGAGACCTGGGCCGCCATCCCATTCCATGCCAGGACTTACGATGAAGTTTCCTGAAACTTCTGGCTGGAAAATGCCATCAAAGGAGCAGTGGGAGAAGGAGCAGGAGGTGAAGTTGAAGAGCTTGTTGACGTGCATAGCACAGAGGCTCCCATTCCCAGTGCCGACCACAGTGACGGTGGTGTCAAGGGCAAGGTTTGGCATCTCCTTCTCTGTGCAGGGGCTGTTGTAGACACTGCTCAGTGATAGGGTCTTGCGGTAGCCCATGGGCCAGCAGGGATGTGAGACAATGGCTTGGTATCTCTCAGCCTGCAGGAGAAGCAACATGAGACGTGAGATGTGCTGTAGCCCTGGCAGCCCCAGCACTGCTGCCTTCAATCCCTGCTGGGAGATGCAGAGGGGACCAGGCAGCAGGACACAGAACTGGCAGTTGCCACAAGCATCTCAAGATGACTTGGGACATCTTGGCTCTGGCCGAGGGGTGCAACATCTTATGGAGAAGGTGGGAGGAAGCCTTGGGACCATGGGAGAGGATTGTGGGCAAAAACCTAGAGCTGAGTGGGAAGGAGGTGCAGCCGGCCCTGTGGTGCTGTCCTAGACCCAAGGCTGCAGGCACCCCTGTATAAACACTAGGGTGAGGGGGCAATGTGGATGACCTCATTGAGCACATGCTGGTACCTGCAGGAGCTTTGAGAGCAGCCTTTTGAGGACCTGGTCCCTTCCGTAACAGAGGAAGCTGTGGGTGTACACTTTGTACGTCTGGCCGTACAGTTTCAGCATCACCTCGTTTCTGGGGTCTTCGATGGTGTCCCTAGTTTCAAAGGTGATCTGTGTGGAAGCACCCCCGAAGTCCATTGCCCCCAGGGTCTTCTTCTGGGGCTGGATCCATTCCCCAAGCCATCCACGCTGAGCAAGAAAGACAAGATGTGATGAACTACAGGACAGCCCAGCCAGTGCAGCCACCCCCACTGCCATGATCCCCTGCCCACCTTGATGAAGTTCTCCAGGAGGTAGTTTGCGGTGACCCAACCAAAGACCCCTTCCTCTTCCCCCGACAGGATCTTCGAGCCCCGGAAATCAAAGGGGTACGACTTCAGTGTGGCCGCCACGGGCTGGGTGCTGCAAGCACAGCCCCCACTGCCCACGGAGCCCTCAGGTCCCAGCCTCCCCATGGCACCAGGGCAGGAGGGCGGTAGGTCCTCACCCAGGTACCCATAGGGATGTCTCCAAAAGCCCCAGCTAATTCCCCCTGTATCTGCTGGAGGAGGCAGGGGCATGGATGGGGTGTGCTCCCTCCTTCTGAGCTAGATCCTGTGGTTGGGCAAGGGGGGCACAACTCCCTCCTCTCTGTGTTTTTTTGGGGGTAATTATTCTCAGTGCATCCCATCAGGCTGCAGAGGGTGCAGGAGGCCTTCTTTCCCAGCTAGCTGCAAAGACTGGATGGGTTATCACAGCGCTGGTCCCACTACAGCCCCTTTTCAGTCAAGGATGTGCTTGCCAAGCTCTGCAGAGCATCTCCTGCTCTGAGAGGCAGGAGCACCTCTGTGAGGGACACACAGCCGGGCACCTGGGAGGGTGAGGAGCTTTGCCTAGCAAAGGGGTCCCCTCAAAGCTGTTCTTCACCATCTCCACCCCTGCCATGGTTGAGAAGGTGCAGGGTGTCATTGCAGAGCCCCTGGGCAGCGTTTAAGGCTGGTGTGCACAGAGCACTCACTGAAGCAGGCGCATGCCAGCCGTGGCACCCAGGTAGAGCGGGGTTCCCACGTGCTTCTCCTTGGGCACGTCTCTCAGAGCCTGGTTCAGGCAGTGCACCAAGCTTGTCCCAGCAGCCGGAGGGTTGGAGCTGTAGCTGGAGATGCCAGGACCTGTGGAGAAGAAACAGCATTGCTCCCTGCAGGGGGTGGGAAGATGCTCTGTGGGCAGCTTTGCCCCTCCCAGGCTTGGAGGCCCTCCCAGGCACCAGCCTGCTCCAGAGGCAGGTGCTGCAGGTTTCTGTGGGTATGGAGCCATACAGAGTCCAGACACATCTCCCTGCCCATGCTGCATCCCCCTGGCAGACTGCCTGGGAAAGGTTGCTTAAATGGAGAGTGGAAAACCATCCCTCACTCCTCACTGAGCTAGGCAGGGAGCTGAAATGCTTCCTGCCAGTTTAGTGTATGCCAGGAAAAGATAAACCACAGGCATGCACTGCTGCATGCCCTGGGGGAGATGGGGGAGGTTTGGGGAACAGAGCTGGACTCCTATGACACCGCCCTGTGCTGGTGGATGCACTGGTGGTGGTAGAGGCAGCTGGGCACGGCAGAGCAGTGACACCATCGTGGGGCCCTGCCTGCAGGCGATGGGACAGATCCCGCCACCAGCCACTGGCCCTGGGGACCAGGACAGCCCTTACCCTCCACGTCACACATGCTGTGCTCACTGACCACCCCGGTGTCATTCTCCTTGTCTGCAGGCCACTTGTAGACGAACATGGCCGTGTGGGAGGATCCAGCGTCCAGCACGATGCCGTACTGCAGGGGGGAGGTAGTGGGTCAGGCCTAGAGGCAGGATCTCCTCAGTGCTCCAGACCATCCCAAGGGAAGGCACCAGGGCTCAATGACCCACCACGGCACCTTCAGGAGCATTGTCTGGCAGAGGCGAGCACTGCTCAACCCAGAGCAGGCATGGCCTTGCCCTCACCGGGCATGGGCCCTGCCAGGATGGGGCCAGAACAGGCGCTCTCCCCAGCCAGGGACACTGGACATTCCAGGATGCTGCTTGGCACAGCACCGGGACTTTGACATTTGGGGCTTGGGGACCCCCTTGCCTTCTTGAGCATCTGCTGCCTG
>NW_009942810.1:5351-5731 GCF_000696875.1 Nestor notabilis | reverse complement strand
CATTGCTCCTGGCCAGTGGGCAGCTACAGGCATCCATTGACAGCCACAGGCATTCACAGGCACCCACAGGCCGCCACGGACATTCATGGGCACCACAGACACCCATGGGTAACACAGGCATCCATGGGCAGCCGTCATGACCCATGAGCATCCATGGGCTGCCCACAGGGATCCATGAGCATCCACAGGCATCCACAGACATCCACAGGCATCCACGGACTGCCACAGGCATCCACTAGCACTCATGGCTATCCACAGGCAGTCATGGGCAGTAACACTGAGCCATGCGGGCAGGTCCCTGGGCCGGGGGGACACCTGCGAGTGCCCCCTTGGGATGCAGCTCTCCAAAGAAGGTCAGCCCAGCACCTTGTCCCTCCTGC
>NW_009942810.1:4938-5309 GCF_000696875.1 Nestor notabilis | reverse complement strand
CTCTGGCTATAAATAACCAGCTTCCTCCTGCCAAGACACGGTTCCCGCTCCCAGGGAGGGGCTGCCCTGTGCTGCCTGCACCCCCTGCACTTGGGGTTGCTGCACTGGGAGGGGGTGGTGAGGTGGGATCCAGCTGAGCACCTCTGGGGTGAAACCACTTCAGGCTTAGACCTGGCTTCTAAAAAGGCTCTTGCCTGCTGCCTGCCCTGCCCAGACTCTGGGATCCACCTTGGCCCTGCCTGGTGGGTGCTTCTGGTCCCATTCCTATACGCATCCTTGTTCCCACCCCTGTCCCACAGAGGTGGCTGCAGGTTTGGATTTTGGCCAGCAGAAATAAATTGTCAGGGCACAGCCCTGCTTATAGGCAACCC
>NW_009942810.1:0-4880 GCF_000696875.1 Nestor notabilis | reverse complement strand
GCCCCACATCAGCAGCACCCACAGCTTCCCCAGGGAACCATTTCGAATGGGTGAAACCACTGCAGGCTCCTACAGCTCCTAATAACCATCAGAGGCTTTCCACATGCCCCGGGACAAAAGCTGCTAACCAGTAGAGAATCCACTCACTGGTGTGTGTGGGGAGCAGCTCCTGGTGACTGAACCCTGCAGAGAGGAGGAGGGGGGCTCTACAGCCTTCCCCACTGCTCCTCTGAAGCGCAACACTGGGGAGCAGGACCCCCAGACTGGGCCATTTCTGGGCCAGGTGCGGGGGTCAGTTGCTCTGAGCAGCCTCAGGGGGATCTTAGCCCCCTCCTCTGCCCAGCAGGACATGGGCCAGGCACCCTCTGAGTGTGCCCCCAGTCCCTCTTCACCATGGCACCCTCTGCCTCACCCAGCCCGTGTCCTCCCTGCACCCCCAGATGGGCATCACCCACGAGGCACAAGCACTAGAGGACACTGAGGCTGCTCTGCCTGTCCCAGGGACACCCACTGGCATGTCACCGCTAGCTCCCACCCCATGATCCTCTTGGCATGTCCCCTTCAGTGTCCCAGTGCTCGCGAGTGGGTCCTGGCATCCCCAGGAAAAGTCCAACCCCAACATACCCCCCCAGTCCACCTCTGCCACATGTGTGCCCACAAACACTGCAGCCACCATGCAGATGTTCCCAGTGTCCTCATGGGCACAGCACCACCCCAGACATCACCTGGAGTGACATGAGCATCAGCAGGACAAAAACACTGTCCCCAAAGGGAAAGTGTTGACAGGTCACCCTCAAACCTGAGGCTGAGCACAGCCAGGACCCCGGGAGCAGTTTCTAATCCCAAGATGATGGGGTGGAGGGGCTGCAGCCCTTGGAGGGGGACAAAACTCAAAACTGGAGATGGGGATTCATACAGGGTGGCAGGGGTTAAGAAATGCTGGAACATGAGGCAGTGAGGATGACCCGCACTGCCCAGGACATGTGTTGCCACACACCAGGAATAAGGACAGCCCAGGAAGAGCAGCACTAGGGATACATATGTGCATGGATGTGCATGGATATATGTATGTGTACATGGGATGTGCATGCCTGTAGGTGCCTGTGTGGAGGTGTGTGTGTGCATGGAAATACAGAATGTGCATGTCTCATCTCATGCACTCATGGTGTGTGCATGGCTCAGCACTAGGCACTGGCACAAGGTGCCCAGAGAACCTGTGCCTGCCCCATCCCTGGCAGTGTTCAAGGCCTGGTTGGACACAGGGGCTTGGAGCAACCTGCTGGAACCACCCTGCTCTAGAGGAAGGTGCCCCTGCCTGTGGCAGAGGGTTGAAACTGGATGAGCTTTAAGGTGCCTTCCAACACAATCTGGGATTCTGTGATTGTATGATATACACGTGTGCAAATTTTGGTGTGGAGGTGCGTGGCGGGGGGGTGTGCATGGGTGAGCTGTACATACATACAGGTATGCTGACGTATCTGCATGCACATGAGTGCACCTGTGTCTGTGTGTACATGCACATAGGTGGTGTGCACTGTGCAGACACATGTGGGTGTGTGTGCCTGGGGCAGCTGTGCTGCCTGCTCAGCCCCTGCAGACAAGCACATGGGGCTGTAACTGCCCTCCCTGGTTGTGCTGGGGAGACAGTGGCAATGCTGGGGCTGGCGTCAGCACCAGCTGCCCCATGCAGGCACATCCTTTTATGGCAGCGCCTGTGGGTCAGGATGGGGGTCAGGGTGCTCTTGGACTGTCTGCACAGGCAGAACCCGCTGCTGCCAGATATGGGGCAGCAGCCCCAGGCCTCAGCATGGGATGGTCCTCAAGACCCCTGACTGCCATTAGCCCAGCCCCAACAGCACACCAGGGCTCAGCTGAGGCAATGGTATGTGGCAACACAAAGAGCTGAGTGTGGTGAGCCCTGCCAGCAGCAGGAAGTGCCCAGCATCCAGCCAGCCACCACCGTGGCGTGCTCCGTGGCGTGCTCCATGGTGTGCTCCATGGTGTGCTACACAGGTCGCTCCATGGTGTACTCCATGGTCGTCCCAGCATGAGAGGAGCCACTGTGGCCCCATGGCAATACCCTGCACCCCCTCCCAGTAAACAGGGCTCTACACCCCAGGCCATCACTCTCCCCGGTGCTGGTGGGGGTGGTGGGCACGGGTGGAAGCCAAGTGCGTATGTGCTGAGGAGGGGCTGAGGCAGGCCTGGAGGGATCTGAGGGCAGATCCTTCATCCCTAGGGATGAAGGAGAAGTCTCATCTTCTCCTCCAGACCCGAGAGTGCACCCACGCCTCCAGCACCCACATGGGAATCAGGGATGAGTCACCCACAGCAGCCCCTGTCCCTGCCTCAGCCATTGTGCCCAGGCACTGGAGCCATGGTATCACCCACTGGAGAACAAGTAGCCATGTCACACAAGGCATGGCCAATCTGTGGGCACTCAGCCACACGGGGGACACAGACAGGTCCCAGGATGGAGAAACATGGCTGAAAGTCCATCTCATGAGTGATCTGCAGTGTAAGCAGTGCCCTCAGCTCTTCAACAGAAGTGGTCTGCACCTGCCAAGGAGTGGGCTCCAGATGAGGGATGGAGGGACGCAAGGATGTCTTGGCAGGCTATTGCTATCCTTCTCATCCACCCCACATGCTCAGCTGCCAGCATTCTGGGACTTGGCAGGTCCTCAAACATGTGTTCATGGCCCTGGCCCCAGCCTGCAGGACAGTTCCCAACCCCAGCACCTCCTGCTGGCACAGGGATGTGAGATTTTCCTAACAACAGGACCCCTGACCAGACCCTGGTGATGCCGCAGGGCTGGGGGACATGGGTGGCCCTGGCATGGCCCTACACCGCGACGGTGTCACTGAGCCAGCCCCAGTCCTGCAGGCTCTGCCCCACCACAGCATCGCTCAACCCAGCCCCAGACTTGGCTGCTCATTCCTGAAGCCCCTGCAGAGGGGACGCTGGGGGCAGTGGTGTCCCCAAAGGCTATGTGGCAGCAAGGTCCCAGGTAGGCCTCCAGGCTCCTAGTGAGTCCATGGCTCTGGCCAGAAGCATCCCACACACCAGGTCAGGAGGTGGAGCTGGATGCTGGGAACTGCCCAACTTGCTGCAGCCTGGCCCCATGCCCTGTGGCTGTGCCCGAGCTTCCAGCTCTCCACTCTAAGGCTCCCTGAGCTGCCCCATGGTATGGGGGAGCTCAGCCTTGCCCCACAACATCCCAGCTCCCTTGAGAGTGGTGAGACCCACAGGGCCTCAGGTCTGCAGTGGTTTCCTTCCTGCCATGGAGCTGCAGCTCCCCCAGGACAGCCAGCAGGGGAATAGCGCAGTCCACTTTGTAATGGCCAGTGAAGAGATTTGCCAAAAGGAAATAAAAGGATTGTCAATAGAAGGCACCAGCTCTCACTCAGCCATGAGGCAGCAGTGCCCTAAGCCTCACTGCAGACCCATGTGGGAAGGAGAACACTGTGTTACTGGGATCAATCCCTCTGGCAGCAGGAAAACTAATTCAGGGTATTTTAGGGCTATATTCCAAGCAAAAGGAGCTGGAAAGGGAAGATTGGAGCCATAGCTCAGCAGTGAACAGCGCTAGAATCCATCAGCTGCTGTTAACATGGACCAGGACAGCAAGGACCATGTCTTGCCCAGGCGGGTGGGGACAATGTGTCCCACAGCAGGACCAACCTCCTCTAAACCATGTCAACACATTTTGGGTTGAGTTAGGCTAAGACAAAGCTTTTCATCCCCAAAGCAGCCCTGAGCTTTCTGCAAAAGCAAACCTCTTGGTGCCTGCCTGGTGCCAGCCCCACAGGACCAGGCACAGCAGGACACTGGTGCCAAGCTGAGCCAGATCTCATGTGTGCTTGACACATCCAGGAATGGTGCAAGTCCCCAGGCCCCTGGGTTGAGCGTCAGAGCACGGACAGGACCCATGTGAGTGCTTGGGGTTGCTCAGCCCCAGAGCGCGGGGCTGCTTGTGGACTGGAGGGTGCTTCCACTCAGAGAGAAAAAACACAAAAAAGCACAAAAATTAAATTTCTAGGAATGCATCTGGCTAAAAACCAAAGCTCCAGCAGGAGAAAAATCTTCCCAGGCTGACCCAAGTGCTGCACATATGGATCTCAGGAGTGATCTGTCTAATTCCCCTGCATCCAAAGAGACAAAATCCATTTTGAAACCAGCCCTAGAGGCCGTGGCAATGGGTGGCCAAGAAAGGTGGCACAGGGGGAGAGTTCATCATTGCTAGTTATACCAACAGCAGCAAACATCTTGGCTGAGCCAGCTTGTTTTCCCAACCTAATCCTCGTTATATCTGACAAAGCCAGAGCAAAGGCAGCACATCTGGCATTTGGGCTGGCTCCAAAAGTTTCCAAGCAAATTGCTTGGGATTAGGAAAAGGGGGGTTTTGATGAACCATTTTCCAGGACAAGAGCTTGTTCCCCACAGAATAGCTTGGTCTATCACTGAAACAAATTACGACCATTTTAGAACAAGTCTTGAGATGCAGAGGAGTCAACTGGTGGACTTGGCCAACAAGAGATTGTTTGGGAGCTTCTTTCAGCATCTGAATTTAGAATGAGAAAGAAAACGGAGCAGCTCGTGTTCACAGGGAAGCACGTCTCATCTGGCAGCGCTGGCTCTGGCGATGCAGCTGGAGCCCAGGGGCGATGCTGGGTGTGTGGGGTGCCCTTCCCGCAGATGCTGACATGGCTGCTCGGGCCTGGGGCCCATCCCGACATGCCACCCCCAGAGTCCTCTCTGCAGGCGCAGGTCTGAGGTGCTGGGGATGGGCGGTGGGGTGCCCCCGCGATCCCCGCCCGCAGCTCTGGATTCCCCCCTGCCAGCGCTGGGGACCTCCCGGGTGCCGGCGCCTCTCCCGCAC
>NW_009942809.1:0-266 GCF_000696875.1 Nestor notabilis | reverse complement strand
AGCAGCTGCTCAACCCCTGACAGCAACAGACAACACAGTTGTTGGTGTTACTCAGCCCCCAAGCACAGCAGCTGCACCAACCCTGACAACAGATACTGCAGCCACTCCAATCACAGTGATAGACAATGCAGCTAAGCCAAATGGCCAATTCATGACAATATCAGTTGCCCCTTGTAAGCAAGGGGAAAAGCAAATGTGAGCCACAAAGAGCAACCCATACAGTGAAGAAAGACTGAGTCCCAATGCACTTACTACAGGGGACAGCA
>NW_009942808.1:214-1402 GCF_000696875.1 Nestor notabilis | reverse complement strand
GTTTCAAATTTATCTTTTTTTTTTTTTTTTGATGAAGACCAACCCCCCGCAATAATTAACGTTGATGCTGACCGGGTTCCGCCTGCGGTAACTCCCCGGTAGACCCCGGCGAGTCTGTCCGCTCCTAGTGTCAATTCTGGTGACACGGAGGAATAAAGTCTCGCTCGGAAATCGCGGGGAAGTCTTGGTCAGCCCTCGCCCATCCCTGTCCGCTCCACCGCTGGCCGCGTCGGGATAATTTGCTTATTCCAAGAGGTGTTTGGTTTGGTCGGCCTTTTAAAGAAAGAAAAAAAAAATGTAGTGAAAAATAAAGAGGAGAAGGCAAGAGAACCCCGCTCTCGATAAATGACAAGGAGCTGCCTCAGCCCCGATTTGCGTTTCTCTCCTCCTCGTCCTGACGGTATAAACTCTCAGGTCCGTGCTTTTCCCGAACTGATTACCTTATAAGAAAGAAAAGATATAATAATTACAAATTAATGCCAATTAAAAGGAGGACTGGAGACCCCACCTCCCGGGCAGGGCAGGGCGCTGCTCCTCCAGGACAGGGGCTGCCAGCCCAGGCATTATAATTCTGCGCACTTGCTCCAGACTTTAGGGTATTAGTTGATTTTAGAGCCGGGTTTAAGGCTCCGTTCCGGTCCCCACACAGCTGCCTTGTCAATAAGGATCTGTTCCAAGCAGACATTCCTTCTGGGAGGACATTGCAGCTCTTTAAGACTTCATCTGCAACATCATAAGTACTAAAATAAAATGGTAAGGGAAAATTACCAGACACACGGTCATGGGATATAGAAGCGCCCTGACTCCAGCGCGCATAGTAAAGTCACTGTACAGACTGGGTGGCAGGGGCTTATTTTAAACAGCCCCGCGCCGTGAAGTACATGGGGAAAAAAACACAGCAATCCGGATTTAGGAAAATATCGCGACTGGCCTTTCCCAAATCGTATCTCGGGTAGAAGCTGCGGGCAGGGAGCGGGCAGCAGGAGCCCTTCTCCGTCTCGGCCACGGACCGGCTGCTCTTAACGTTGAGCATTTAAAGTCAAATAAATCCGAATGTCTTTAGCGAAGACAAACAGGTTTTAAAGAGCCCCGCGATGGTTATTAGAGCCCGCGGAGCAAACTCGTTCTCGAATCAAAAGCGTTCTGGAGCCTGCTTGAAATACGGGTTTCGGCTTATCTAATCAAAGA
>NW_009942808.1:0-203 GCF_000696875.1 Nestor notabilis | reverse complement strand
CATAAAGACACCCGCCTCGCACCGCTCCCCTGACCTTATCTCCCCGCATTGTCCTCAGTTCGCAGCCCATCCCTGCTACTGACAATGGATTATCTTTGCTTAGGGAGCCTAATTGTTTTCTAATTTTTTTATATAATTGCTTTTGAGCGAGGTGTGCAAATGAGGATTAGGCTAATTAAAGTGCCGCCGGCCCGTGCAATTCT
>NW_009942807.1:0-40857 GCF_000696875.1 Nestor notabilis | reverse complement strand
CCGGCTGGGCTTGAACCACGACACCCTCCCTACATACTCCTGCACTCTGGAGCCACTGTCCTTCAGGAGGTGGCACTGCATAATATCTCTTCAGTGTTCCTGAGTCTGTCTTGCATAAAGTCCTGGTGTGGAAGTGTGATGTTAGTTTTAAGCATATTTCCTTGGGAGGGAGTACATGCAAACTTGAGAGAAGGTATGTACTTTCTGAGTCAGGTGCTGTGACCCCTCTCCATCATATGATTGACATCACCATCAACCCCAAAAAGCCATGACTTCTACATAATCCCTTTGCATGAGTAAGAGTATTTCTATTAATCAGCTGCCAGATTTTTCATGCCTTTCTCTTCAATTGATGACTCACCAACACTCGTGTTGTCACTAACTAGAGTTGGCTCCTTTCTGACACACTGTGAATGAGTAAGAATTGATGTTTTGTCAACAGCAATGATAAATTCCTATTTTTTCCTTTCTTGATGTTGCTAATTGTAATACTACTGGTTGAACATAAAAGTAGATTATTTTGTGGCCTTTATTTCTAAGCAGATTTTTAATTCTCTCAATTCTTCTCTGAGGATACAATCTACTTGCAAATAACAATAATTATCTTTGATATTATGAGAAATTAAGATTTCATACATTGTTAAACCAGTATCTAATAAAGAACAGATAGTTTTGTGTACCAGCAATATTTGGACTACTTGTCTGCCTCTCATAACAGAAGTAGAATCTCTGTGCTTGTCTTTGTGCTGTCTGTAAGTTAGCCCAATGAAAATGTGGTAT
The DNA here is from genome assembly GCF_000696875.1 of Nestor notabilis. Classification (NCBI taxonomy): domain Eukaryota; kingdom Metazoa; phylum Chordata; class Aves; order Psittaciformes; family Psittacidae; genus Nestor; species Nestor notabilis. Next base: position 40,077 of record NW_009942807.1, on the reverse strand, counting down.
TAATGAACTTCAGGAATGCTTTAGAAAGTAGTGAAGGAAAGCTTGAAAGTAGAAGTTAAGTGTACAGTGCTGGGCTGACAAAGTGATGTGGCCATGGTATTTGAATCTTGTAAATCTATTGTATTTAATGAACCATTCTGAATTCCCTGTGAAAAACTCAGGAGCACCTTTCTTTACAGCATACAAATCTAAGGACTTCTCTGATGGGAAAATGCCGAGACATTTTCTAACAGAATTGATAAAATTCATAGTAATAAATCAGCAATGGTACATCTAGTCTTTCAAGTCCAAATCATTGGTATTCACCCCTAAATTCTGCAAGAACACAAATATGAAATTAGTGACTGCTAGGTGTGCAGTGTAATATACGATTTAAATTGACCTTCGGATGATTAATGAGATGATAAGGGATTTTTTTTTAAATGGTTCCAGGTGTGCTTCAAAAAGTCATATGGCACATTTTGACTTCTAGGAAACCAAGAGAAACCATAACAAAAACTTGAGTTGGTAAATTAATGAAAATATATGGTTATAGAAGAGGCAGTATAGTTTTAGCAGAAGGAAGCCATGCCTCATTGCTCTGTTCAAATTCTTTGAAGGAATCATCGAACATTTGGATAGAAGGATTCCAACCAGGTATGTGTACATCTTCATTAGAGTTTTGCTTTGGAGCAGCAGTGCTGTTTTAAAGAATTCCTTGGTGGTGCTCATTTACTGCTACTTGGTTGAGCTAAAAGAGTGATTTTGGGGAGTTTAAAATAGATTTTATTGTGTAACATATGGGAGGCTACACTCTCCAGGTACCATCAAAGACACTTGCACCCCAGAGGGTGAGGAGACCTTTAGGTCCAAAGTTATGCTAGGTCTCGCAGACAATTTCAAACCCTCTTGGTGGACACTGGTTTAAATTTAATTTGACATAAAACTTTTGACCCACATAGAGTGTAATTGTAGGGACCATAGCTCAAGTTGCTTTAACCTACTTATAAAAAGAGATTGGGGTAGGTTTTTTGTTTATTTGTTTGGGGTTTTTTACTTACTAATGTGGACATAGCTTTGGAATACTTTCAACAAGGGCTGTCACTAAAAATGATGAGGAAGGAAGGTCTTTTTTGAGATTATTAATTTACAAATACCAGATATAGATGACAAAGGGGTCAATTTTCACAAGCAGAGACTATCAGTAGGATTCACCAGCATTATTCAACATAGTAGTAAAAGTTCTGGAAGAGCATTTCAGTGACGAAGTGTTCTGCTGATATGGAGGTGTTAAGACTATTAAAAATAAAACAAACCACAAAGGACAGTAGAAATGTTTCTTAAAACAGAAAAGCTTGGAGGAAGAGTAATGTAACATTTTCTGCCTGAGGGTGACCACAATTATGGAAGAGATTTGATACAAGAGTCTGTTCAGGAAATAACCGGTTAGTCTAGGAAAGACTAACTTCATGAAAAAGAAAGCTGCCGATAAATATCCTCAAAGTCTATAACATCACATAAAGTACAGCCGCTGTTGTTCCTGAATGCATTTTTCTGTATGAAAATACTCAAAATACAGGAAACTGTAAAGACTGGATGGATGATAAGAGCCACTAAACACATTATTGATGTACAATTCTGGCTCGAGAAGTTTTTTATCAAGGAATATCCTTGAGTTCCCCTCTCCATCTTTTCTGCTTTTATGATCTTCCCATCTGCTTGGAAGAACTTGTGAATATATGGTGCTAAATGTGAACTGAATCTCTATGGTCTTGCATCTTTCTGCTGCTAGCAGCAAATTGGCTCACACTATATTTTCAAAAATTGTAATACTCTGACTTGTACCCAGAAAGAAGCACTGAAATAAAAAGTAGAAAGCTCCTTTTCCTCCCCACAGTGCTCTTCACATGTAACTAGAGAATTGATCTTGCAGGCATGGCTTAATATTATATAAGTTCAGTGGAACCACTCATTATGAAAATTTCAACTTTAGCTTTCAAACTGCAAGCTGGCAAATAATGTCTGGCAAGCCTGCATTGTCAGGAGTTAGGCACATGGGAAGCACTCAGAAAGAATATATTGAAATAAAAGGATTGAGTATAAGCTCATATGTAAACTTTCTGATTTTGTTTTACTACTTGTATAACCAAATTTCAATACATTTTATATTTTCAGATGTTTGCAAGCAAGTAAGCAGTCACATTCAAACAAGTGTCATTTATTTATTCTGTGTGGTAGACTCAGAAAATCTACGTGTATAAATTTGAAAGATATTCTGTCATGTTTGGGCTGCTGCTTTTAGTGATTTTGATGTCAAAGTATGTTCAGACTAAGTCTGTGAGGCATTATTTTGTAAATTTAATTTTGTCGACTGACTTCAAGGTTTATGTTCAACGGTAACAATCTCAATGAAAGAATCCACTTCAGTCCTGAATACTGGCTGCTGAGATTTCAGTTTTCATGATGGAAAAATGGTATTTTTAAGAAGTATCTTAGTGTGAAGGTACCATAACATCCAAGAAGGAAGAGGACTCCCTTACACTCGGTTTCATGGGTTTTGGTTGTTTGTTTTTTTTCCAGGTTTGCATGCCTAAAATGTTTACTCTTGGTATGCCAAAAATCTGCATTGTAAAAAATTAGTTTCTTAAACTGTCAATGGAATCTTGTCTGGGAAAAATATTACTTCAAAACAATTTGGAGCAAGCACTTTTAATCATATTTAAAATACTGTCATGGGAAGGAGGGAGGGAGTGATCCAGACTCTGCACTCTGTCAGTTGGCCCACAGTTGTGTATTTTTTTCAGAATAAAATATAGGAGTCAAAAATTGAAAAAGTATAGGCAGAAATGTGATGTTGTCAGCATTTTTTTAAAGAGTCCACCATTTTTGTTGCATAACAGGCTTTGCGTTGTGTGCTGCTGCATTATACGGTTTTCCTGTGTGATTTATATCATTCCCTATGCCTTACGTAATGCTACCGTTACGCAAGTGGCTGTAGCTATGTCACTATTTATGAACCCAAATAATGTGAGGCTGTTCATATAATACAGGCATTGCATACAGTGTCTCCTGTATGTATTGCTCATGCTCTTTTTTGCAGAAAGAAGAAAAGTTGGCAGTAATTGGTGTAAGTCGCTGAATCCCATTACAGTCCTCTACTGCATAATGCACGGCTCTTGCTCTTTATGTTACCTTTATTTCATTTTCTCAACTATTAGACTTGTCATTTTCCTAGAAAAATAAACTAGTTGACTTAAGGGAAAAAAGGCACTAACAGGTTCTCCTAGCTGAATTTCTTATAAATGATTTATTTTTTGCTCCCATTCCTCCCTCACAGGAATAGTCTGTAAGAAATGCAATGTGACAGCCACAAAATTGATACGTAGCATGATATAATGGATAAGGTAGCTATTCACTGGATGGATGTCTGCAATGACAGGAAGTCTGCCACTTTTGTTACTTGGCTCTCATATTCTCATTCTTACTTCTTTCCATGTTCAACAGGGCCCACTGAAGTAACACTGTTTTAAAAAGTTCCAAAAGATTAAAGGTGCTGACACATGGAATGTCTTTTTTTTTTTTTTCCTTGTGTCTTTGATGTTTATATTTTATCTCATAACTGAGATGAAAAGTGCCAATACAAGTCTTTTCTTCCAAAATGGATACCTACATTCTGATCCCAAGAAGAGTGCAGATACAATGTGTATAGTGGGTATAGAAAGCTGGAGAGAGAGAAATTAAACTAAAAGTAAGAATTTTTAAGTTCTTATAATCACAATATTAAGTATGGCAGAGAAAAGGAGAAAGCGTGTTGAAACAAAAAATTTCATGATGGTAGAGCAGCAAGTTCATCTTAACTGTAGAGTTACTAAATCACACACTTTCTGTAACTGAACTTACTTATATTTTGCCCTTGAACTATTGTTCTGAACAAAAGCAAACGTAAATTAAAGGGTTTTTACCATAAACACTTCATTTTCAGAGCAGAGAAATACCACTGTGAAAGTACAGCTGAATATGTTTAGCTTCCCACAGAAAGCTTTAAAAAAATCTCTAGTGCTTTAATACTTGAGGACAAGATTCTGTTGGTTTTTGATATTGCAGGCTTTGAATACAGAAAATAATAGAAATAGCATAATCAGGAAATATCTGGGTTGTATTGAATAAACTAAATAATTTACTATTGCCATCTATCACAGTTGTTTTTTCAAGGTGTATTCACTGACATATGACTTCCCTGACTTTTTCAATTTGACAGTGTAATTTTTTCAAAAAGGATGCTGAATTTGGAGCCATAAAAATGGATGTAGCTGCAGTCCAGATATGGTGTTTAAAGTGTCTCTTCAGCTACACATCTGGGAGTGTATTGCTGAAATGAAGGAGAGAAGACATTTCCCTTAGCACTTCTGATAATTCTGTCTTCTGTGATCCCGTAACAGTCTTAATAATAACGAATGCAGATGTAATAGAGTTTCTTTACTCCTTGATGTTATCCCATGTATGAAGTCAGGGATCATATTCACTGTCTTAGCTGTAGCAACAGGCTGGGTATTCCACACCACAGCACATCATGCCCAGTATATAAACTGGGAGGAGTTACCCAGAAGGCCCAGATCACTGCTCAGGTCAGGCTGGATATCTGTCAGTGGGCTGTGAGCAATTGTATCCTCTCCTCTTGTTATTTCCCTTATCACTATTATTACTGGTGGTAGCAGTAGTGGTTTGTATTATACCTTAGTTACTGGACTGTTCTTATCTCAACCCGTGGGAGTTACATTCCTCCGATTCTCCTCCCAATCCCAGGGTAAGGAAAAAGGGGTGTGAGTCAGCGAGCGGCTGTGTGGTTCTGAGTTGCCAGCTGGGCTTAAACCACGACAGATGTGAATCATACGTACTTTTTAAAATGTTTCTTCTATTTTGTAAATACAGGAAATTAATTTGTATTTCCTAAGTATATGACCTTGCTGGCTGTATTAAAGTAAATTTTTGTCAAATGAGTCCTTGCTACTAGTAAACTGGATTGGGAGAATACCTGATGCCTAAATTTAAGAATAAATTTGATAGATTAATTTTATGTTGAATTTTAATATTGGATTCGAACTAGCTTATTACTGGTTTTCACTATATAAATGATTTGATTGTGAATTTCATCTGTAGTGATTTTATATTCTCAAAGTCAGTTGATAAGCTAAACCATAAATAACTCCCTAACGGATCTTGTCTTTATGGGTATGGTACAATCAAATACTCTTGCTTTCATTCCATTTAGAATTTACTGCAAAATATCAAAGAGATTTCTAGTCTGGCTGTGCTTTACTTAGGGGTCTACCATATTGAGTAGAAATCAGTGTACCTGGTTAAGCAAAGATTCTCTTCTTGCTGTTGTGGAAAATGGTCCCCTAAGGAACTTCTTACTACCTTGTGTGTGAGTAATACAGAGATGCAGCAAGGGTGTACAGAGTTGCAAATATTTTTTAAAGTTGTTAATTCACAGAGCAATTGCTAGAGGCTGTTTTCTTTTAGATTTCTAGGAAGAAACCCTATTGATCAACAGGAATTTGATCAGGACATGAAAATGATTATTTAGGTTAGTGTAATTAGTACTTTGTACTTGAAGACTTATTCACAAACACATCTTTTAATGTGTGAATACATAAAAATGTCTTACTACATGAATATTGTTTGACACTGTATTTTTTTTATTGTGTTTGGGGTTTTTAAACCACTTTTGCTGCTGTGCAAAATAAAAGAAGGTGGTTTGCTGCAGATGTGAGAGTTAAACCTACAGGACGTGCTTGTGATGCACCTGAGGAGATCACTGATAATGATTATTTTCACTGTACTTAATGGATGGTGGATAAAGCATTTGAACTTACTTACAGTATCTGTTGTACTGAGTAGAAGTCATCACAGAAAAACTCTGCAGTTTATGATTCAGCACTTGCCTATTGGAAAATACACAAATAATACATCATATCTCTACCTTGTTCATTAAGCTCTGACAGAAACGCAACGTTCTTTTGTGAAATAGTTTCACAATTAATTGCCTTTTCAGAAAATCTAAAATAGAAGCTTATTATTTTATAATTTGACAAGCCTAATTGCTGGCATTTTCTGTAATATGTTGTCACCTCTACAACACTTTAGACCTCTTATTTGAAGTATTAAATATGAATAGCTTTGATTGTCTTTCAAAGTGTTTTGCTTTTTCCTTCCAGTGTTGTGCATTTTAAATGAAGGATATTAGGCAAGCGTATTATCCTGCATACATTACTGTTCGTCATACTCAAGTTAAATTCACTGACCTCTGTTCCTGAACACAGTGTGATCTGTGGTACCGCACTCAGGAAAAACTGATAAGCACACTAGCTGCTAGCCAATTAACTCCTTGAAAGTCGGGGTTCTTTCATCTTCACTGAACTTTTAGATGGAATATGTGTATTTATTGTCAAAGAAGGGGGGAAAAAATAAGCTAAATATTATATCCTATTGAAGCGTGCTTTATTTTTACCTTGAAATGCATTCAAATACTGGGATCCATTCCATCTATGTGGTCACATATTGTTGTGGTTTAAGCACAGCTGGTAACTCAGAACCACGCAGCTGCTCACTCACTCTCTCCCTTCTTCCTTCCCCTCCTCTCAGAGGGACTGGGAGGAGAATCGGAGGAATGTAACTCCCACGGGTTGAGATAAGAACAGTCCAGTAACTAAGGTATAATACAAACCACTACTGCTACCACCAGTAGTAATAATAAGGGAAATAACAAGGGGAGAGAATATAAAACTAACAGGGGAAAAGGAAAAGAAAAAATTAAACACAAGTGATGCACAATACAATTGCTCACCACCCGCTGACCAATACCCAGCCTTGACCCAAGCAGTGATCTGGGCCTTCCAGGTAACTCCCCCCAGTTTGTATACTGGGCATGATGTGCTGTGATGTGGAATACCCTGTTGGCTACTTTGGGTCAGGTGTCCTGTCTCTGCTTCCTCCTGGCTTATTGTGTCCTTCCTCACTGGCAGAGCATGAGACTGGAAAGTCCTTGATCAGGGTAAACATTACTTAGCAACAACTAAAAACATCGGTGTGTTATCAGCACTGTTCTCAGACTAAAGTCGAAAACACAGCACTGCACCAGCTACTAAGGAGAAAAGTAACTGTTACAGCTAAACCCAGGACACATGTTCACACAAAACTTGACTGTATTATATTCAAAAGCTTATTGTTTCTAATTCTATAGAATGGCCAAAAAAATTGCTGAGGTCACACCTAGGGTTTTAATATGCTTCAGATATAGCTAGCACTCTGGCAAAAGTCTGGTTTGTGTTGGTGTAGAAAATTGGTCTTCCTGAGTGATCCTAACAATATCTGTAAAAAGCGCAGTGTGTTGAAATAACTACTTCTGTTCCTGGTGCTCCTCTGGACATAGCTGTGAAGTTAGGGCTTATGCTTCTTTGTATGCATGGTTTGTGCTATGCACAGATTCTGCACCATAGAACAATTTGTTCTTACACTACTAAAGCATTCATGCTGTAGGCTCGTTGGGGCTCTTGACTAGTTTCTTATTGATCAAGAGGCTGGGAGCTCTTGACTGGTTTTTCTTAGTGATGAGTATGTATTCTGTGTTGGCAGAATTTTCTGTTATCACAAGCACAACTGTTTGGGTGTCTACAGAAAAATTCATATTATAGATACAGTAATGAAAGTAAAGAAAATTTATGATACAGAATAAATATGTGTAAAGCAATAACAGAAAACAACACTACAGTACTAATATATCTTATAGAAATAGTCTATATATAGATATACAGAGTTGTCTGTTTTGTATTATTTACTGCCAAAGCAGGAGTCAACCCTAAGGTGCTTTTGGTAGCTTCGCACTTGGGAAAACTGGCAAAATGACAGCCCTTCTGCTAGATGGTATTCTGGTTTTTTTTGTTGTTGGTTTGTTTGTTTTTTGTTTGGGTTTTTTTTCCCCTGAGAGCTTTAATTATAATCCAGACATTTCAATTGCTGTGGGTGGACACTTGGCAGGTGTAATATTACTACAGGAGCAATTTTCCAATTTTTGAAAATACTAGTTTAGATGCATTTGTTAAATTGTGGAAGCATCAGATGAGTTTGGGGTACTTTAATACCATTTTATTTAACACTTTAAGAGGCGGTAATTGGCATTTCGTCTGTGTGACTGGAACTAGTGCAAAGTAGTGAGGTAGTGGAGATTATTGATTCTGTATGGAGAGGGATATCCATTAAAAGCTAACTGTGTTATAAGCCTTCAGAAAAGATAGTACGAAGATTTGGTTCCATGTGTTGGCCAAATAGCTAGTTAAGACTAATGTGTAATTCTTACAACATGGGGCTTTCAGTGCCCTAAGCCACGGAAAGTCATTAGCAGAAAAGTAATTTTTTGTCTAGTCGTTTGGGTCAAAGGATTCATTGCGTTAGTCAAATAATCACTGATGAATTGTCCATTGTGTAGGGAGATTTTTTTTTTTTAAGGATTTGTCATCTTAGGGAATAAGATGTAATATCACAACAGCAAATATCTTGTCCAATTGATAACTGGAGTGCATGTGTAATGCCAACATTGAGGTGAGCACTTGGAACTAGCCTTTCTGTGGTAAAAAACCTAAACTTTACTAATTGCTAGGTGGATGCTTTAGTGTTCTTCATCCTCAGTAATGCAGAGTATTCAAGTATGTGCTCAAATGATTTATGTACCAGAAAGAAAAGAAAGAAAATGTTTCTTAGTAAGTATTATATATCAATAGTCATCCTTACTCAGAGCAGCCTGGAGCATCTACTGCAGCTTTGAGATGCCAGCTAGAACTCATGACTCCAGCGCACTACTTCCAGTGAGCTAACGGGGATTCCAGTCTCATTTGTATTATCATGAGTCTGTCTGATCATTCTTTAAAAAAGGTTCTTGGCTGAAGCATAACAATTTTCTTTTCATGGACTTCTCTAATATGGTCAAATGAAATTGCTTGGGATCTTTTAGGGGAAGGGCCTTCACATCTGTGTCATGAAGCAGTGCAAGATCTGACCTTTTGCTAACACATCTTCCATGGGCTTCCCAGAAGTCTTTGTCTAAATCTTTTTATCCTGGACCCATATTCGGTATCACAGTGCCTCCAGTAAGGATTTTGCCTGAGGCTCCAGTGTATTTCTAGCACAGTTTTTTGAGTTATACCAGTTATACCATTGCAGTTATACTGCAATCTCTGAAAATAGTGTCAGTGGTGCTCTTGCTTGCTGATTATCTATGACCTCTACCAATACCAATGACATGTCTTATTAAAATAAGTCCTTTGATTCTATTATTTCACAAATATTTCCATTGAGATTTGCCCATTAAAATACAAAAGAACTCTAACATTTGAATTAATGAAGCTGAGTTCTTTTATCCACACTACATAGTTTTGCAAAAGCAGTTTCTACAGTATTTGCTTCATTAAGGACCTTTAAAACATTAAGTACTGACACAGTCCACTCTGAATACCTCAGAGGCACATGGATTTGTATTAAAACTAAGCTTAAACCCTTCAAATAGCTTTTCCTATGTCCAAATAAAATCTAACACAGCTGGCCAGATTAAGATCTAGGAAATAAAAGACTTCAAAATAGAGGTTTTCACCATACTTCAGCTAAATGTTTTGTACTTCACAGACTACAACTGCTGCAGTGTATAGGAGAGGGCTGAGGGATATTCTTAAGATATTTGTCTAAGAAAGTTTGTTACCATCATTAGTAGTATTTGATTCATAAGCAGTGTTTGCCTCAGCCAGACAGCAAGGAAAACGCTTATCCCTCACCTAGTCAAGATATTAAACATTTTAGTTTGCCAATTATTTTAAGGCCTGAATTTAAAGGTCTGGTTACCTCCATGTTTTGCAGAGAAGAAATTTTGAAGCATTTTGAATTACTGGGAGCAGAGTATTCGTATAATAGATACTTGCTTCATAAAGTGCTGTCATGGTTGAGAACAGAGGAAGAAACACTATTCAGAACATTAAAAAAAAAATCATTTTTTCTCAAAAATTTCAACAAATATTGGAAGCAAATGATCTAGAAACACTCTTTTCATTCTAAAAGCCCTTGCAATGCTCAATTTCCAAGGATTTTAAAATGCTACAGCATGCAACCATTTTGCTTATTAACACACATCTCTCACCCTTGCCACTTTTTATGGTAACTCCAAAATGTTTTTCTTTTATCTGCAGATCCAGTGGTCTTTTTTTTATTTTTTCTTTCTGTATTTTGCTGTCTAAAACAGGGATGCCAGGTTATGAGTTTGAGCTGCAAAAGTGCTTAGGCAGCTCAAGTCTGGCTCAGGAACCAGGTTATGGCAGGTATCTGGTGGAAGAGGACATTAGTGTGGGGCTTTCGAAACATTTGAATCCCCAGCAGGTGGGGACTCTACAGTTTAGCTGCATTCCCATTTTGTCCTGATAGTCCTCTGCTGGGGAACCACACACAGAGCTTTTAGACTTTCAGGTCAGGTACGCAGAAATGATACAAAGACACCCAGCCATATAAAAAATTTGGTATATAATTTGCAGATTAGAGTTATGTTCTATCAATCTTGAAGTAAAAATTGTGAGAGTGAATCAGGTGTTACCTTCAGAAGAACACTGCATAGGGAGAACAGTTGCTTCCACTTTCCATTTATAAAATGAAGCTGAGGTGTAAAGAGAGTGTGCTACTTTCAAGTGATATGAGAATTGGCTTTAGTTATAGAAGTGTAGTTTTGTGTGTGTTTAACCTACTTTTCCTGTAATTAGATATATTTTAGTGCTATTAGGGCTGTTTGGGATGTGTTTTAGTAGTCTTTTAATGCACATTGCAGATGTTGATGACCCAAGAAGGCTTTCAGTGCATGTGAGGTGTAGACTTACGTTCTGCCAAAATACACTCTGGTGGGTCTTAATGCTGTAGTATGAGACATAAACAGGTATTATCTGCATTTTAATGTCTAACCATAAAAATGTGAATTTAAGGCAAAGAAACACCTGTGGAATTCTTGGCCATTTTTAATTTTTATTTAATCCATCATTACTTGCCATTACTTACACTAAACTGACAAATGAGAAAATACTGTCCTCTCTTAGTAATATTACTAGAAAGTTACTAACCATTTTAGGAGGGAAAAAAAACTATACCAAAAATAACATTTCAGGCTGTAGTTTTTATCTCTATTAATCATTTGTACCCCATAAAGTAGTATGCACTCACTTTTCAGTCAAAGAAACAAGAAAAAGATTCATAAAATAAAATGCTGAAACAAAAAGGGAGGGAAGTGAGCCACATCTGTCTGTTCAGTAAACCCAACTTCTATTACATTTTAGGGCATGATGAAGTAGCTGTGGGATGTGGAATATGTCAGAGAGGACTTTAGAGAGAAGCAATGTAGAGACAAAATGGAAATTTATGATAAGCCCTTACTACTGCCACTAGTATAAAAGCATTCTATTATTTTGCATACCAAGCAGAAAAATAGCATTCATCAAGGTGTCTGATTCTAAAGGCAGGTACAGCTTTTCCTCTATAGGAAATTGTATAGGAAACAAGCATAACATGCTTTGCAGGTTGAAATTTTTAGATGTTATTTGAGTTTCTGTACAAAATATGAGAAGAGCATCAGGGAGACTGTATTGTTGTCTTTAAATCTCAGTGAAATACCGTAAAGGCATTGTTACAGATTGACTTTAAAAAGTGTCTCTCTATATAAAGATATTTTATACAGGCTTGGGACTTAAAACTGGAGTGAGTTTGTATCCAAGAGAAAATATCCTGATTTCCTGCAGTTACTGAGATGGGATCCTTGATGTATCTGGCATGCAAACATTATCATCATCACAGCATGCCTCCTGGTTGCAAACAGAGTTCTCGGTGCTCACAGGAACATACTAGACCTTCAGGAATATATGATTTCATTAAAGCAAGCAGGGCAGTGGGAAACTTTTATGCTATTTGAAATTAGATTTTGGGCTCTTCAGGACAACTATCATTACTTCTTGTGCACATGTTCTGAGTATAATAAGATATGGCTGTAGTGTTTGACTGAAGTCTTTAGATGCCAGAGGAATACTAGCAAATGTTAATACTCCTAAAAGTCCATTAAACACCTACAATATAAAGTTGTAGCACCATACCTGTATGTAAACTCTCCTTACAGTGTCAGTGGATTAATTGAACTGTCAAAAAGATTTAACGCTGTCCCTAGGACATCTTCAACTGTAGAATTTTCCAAACACTTTAAGCTGTCTTTTTTCCTTCTTTTTTTCCAGTTTTTTGTTTGGTTGTTGGATGTTGGTGGGCTCATTCATACAGAAATTAAAATACTGGCAGGCTATGTATTTCTTTTCCACTGATTGATGTGCACTGTGGTATGTAGGTGGTTTCCTGAGGATGAGAGTGTTTTTGTGTAAAAGTGGTGATTTTGCTTTCTTCAGAAGCACTTTGATATTACCAATTAGTAGCTGTGAGGAAGTTTTTCTTCAAGAGGCATTGGCACAAACAGTTGGAATTTATAATTATATTCTTCAAAGCATCATAATAGGTAATACTAATTTGTTAGAACTCATACAGTGAATGAAGCAAACCTCCTTCATAACCTCCTTCTCTCTGAATGATTACTGACTAGAACAGATATTGATATACCATATTTGAGGCAATTTCAGGATGGGAGAGATTGCATAGGTAGCTCAGGATTTTCTCTGTTTATAATTTTCAGCTACTTAATACCTCAAGGTTTAAGATCCTGCTGTCAGGAAGGAGGCTGGCACAGTATTTTACTGGATGGTAAAAGATTTTGAACTGACTAGGTAAAAGTGCATATTTATAATTTCTGAGAGTTTACCATTACAGATTTGGGATTACTCAGATTCCAAGGTGTCATTTTCTTGTTACACAGTTTCATAGTTATGATTTTTTAATGTTTTCTTTATAAGGACTGTATTCTTAAATCACATTTAGAAACTTTTTCTCCATTAGGCAAAATAATCGTAGAATGTTAAAATGAGGTAGTATGATACGTTATAGGAGATCTAGCAGTGAATCTTCATTTTCAATTGGTTACCTATTTGCTAACTACTGATGTTTGAAAACTATTGTAAACCAAAAAAACAAAATAAGATAATTTTTTTTTCAATTTCTTTTGCTATTGATAAATTATTTAATTAGCTATTTGAGAATAGCCCTAGAATAATTGTTTTTTTTTTTTTTTTCTGTTAACTTAATTGAGTATGGTCATATCAATTATCTACATAAAATTATGAAGGTTATTTGTAGACTGTCATTTAACCATTTTGTGTGTAGGAAGACTTTTGCTTTATTTCTGTCATCGTAAATCTGAAATATTCCAGCCCCAAGATCCAGGCTTGTAACAATTATTCAGGTAAAACTGGAACTTTAAAATTCTTATTTAAAAAATTCTTTGCTGTATAATACCTTAACTGTCTTGCTATAAAAAATATGTTCCCACCAAGTGGGAGTTAGGAACCTGGTTTATTTTATAGGCAGTATGCAGCACTGACTTAAAATGATGCTGTCAAAAAAAGAGGAAGATCATAGAGTCATGGAACAGTTGTGGTTAGAAGGGACTTCTGGAACTCAATTCAGGGTCAAATTAGGTCAGGTTGCTTAGTTCCTTGTCTCCTTGAGTCTTGAATATCTCCAGGAATCTCTGCACAAGATTAAATTAGTGTTCCTCAAGACCAGCTCTGTAGTTCTTTTATTCATCCTATTCACTTTTCTCAGGATTTTATGGTCACTTTTGCAGGAGTTACATGTGACCGTCACGTTGCTGACATGTCCCTTAGTTGCCAAGAGTCTAGTTTAGACACAGTTACTGTTTTAACCTATGGCACAAGATTTATATGATGTGTTACTGAACAGTAATTCTGTTCTTTTACAATGCTAAGTTATTTCACTTTCAGTGAAATCAGTCTTTCGGTGCTTTCTGTGTGGATGTGAAACCACATGGACATTAAAGAGGTCTTGAGGTTATTAGAAAAGGTTTGGTTCCCAGGCATTTATATGTATATGTTTTTAATGTCAACGCAGTCAATTCAAAATCAGTTGCATTTTACTGAAACTCTTGTGAAACAGTTTTTCTAAAATGGATACTTGATTACTTGTATCTTTTCAGTTTATTTGAAATTCATTTGAGCTACTTAAAGTCAGATAAACATGATTTTAAAACAGGAAATACCATGTTTCTGCTGAAACATTCTTTATCTATCTTTTCTCTTTTAATTATGGCATTCAAGATATTTTTTATGCATTCTATAAATTAATTCTGGTATTTTGTTACATAAATCTATATTGTTTTGAGTAGAACTGAAAAATATTGAGTATGAAATATTTATGTTCAGGTTTTCACTAAGTTTATTTGGAACTACAGCACATGAAAGTTCAGTGAAGTGAGGATGTTCGAGACGCTGAGCTTTGTCGCCGTTCTTCCAATTTGTCAATCTGGTGGACAAAAAAATTTCATATTTGTAGGATTTCAGATTATTTTCAGACTGTGTAGCCTCTGCTGGTTTAACCTTGGACTCTCATAGCAGAACTCTCTCTAGAATGAGACGTTGTTCAGGTTGTTGCAGTGGTATAGAATTATATAATCACAGAATGGTTTGGGTTGGAAGGGACCTTTAAAGTTCACATAATCCACCCCCCTGCAGTAAGCAGGGACATTTTCAGCTAGATCAGGTTGCACAGTGTCCCATCTGACCTTAAATGTTTACAGGGAAGAGGAATCTATAATCTCACTGGAAATATGTTCCAGTCTTTCACCATTATCCCTGTAAAAAATGTCTTCCTTATATCCTGTCCGAATCTTTCTTCTTTCAGTTTAAAACCATTACCCCTTGTCCTACTGCTACAGGCCCTATTAAAAAGTCTATCCTCATATAGAGGAGCTTTAAAGTGGAAGTACCACAGTGCTCAACAATATTATTTAAACTGCTGTAAATATTTCAGAATATGCACAAAAATAATTTCCATTCTAGAAAAAATGAAAATCTGAAGGTGACATTTATCCCCAGATCACAGTGCCTGTCTTTGTGGCTTAAGTCATTTAGTAGGAGTAAAATAGCTAAATTTCTTGTAACTTTTATGAAAAGTTTCCTAGCTTTGAAGATAACAGCAAATTTGGGAATCAGTAATGAACTACAGCAAAAATAAACAGTAGTTTATTTTGTAAGTATCTCTGACTAAAGGCTTATTATAGTCCTGATTAATTTGACACTGTGTAACACTAAACAAAACTGGCATTACTCATACATTTTTGACATTTTTTGATTTAAATTCCAGCATTCAAAGAATAATGTCAGGCATTTGCCCAAGCAAGCCTACACTCTACAGTAAATAACACTTTCTAATGAGTGCTGGTATGGATTGGAGACTGAGTATCTGATTAACATGCATACCAGCAGCTGAAGTTAAACTTCATGAACTATACAAATTCATGCATCGCATAACCTGCTTTCTCCCAATGGTACATACATCATGTCTATACACAATCCATATAGTGTGCTAACATATTCATAGCCTTCCAGAAGTCCCAGTAATTCTGCAAAGAGCATGCCAATTCAGATATGATGTCCGCTGTTGTATTAATACTAGCAGAAGTGCTGTGTGGCTCTTCAGGCTGTTCCAGTTCAGCCACTGGAAACCTCACCCAGGCAAGACAAAGACAGTGCACATGTTACAGAAGTGCCTCTTTGTGTACCCGGGCTAATTAAGGTTAGGGGACTTCCTTGACTCAAAACAGTATCAATGCTATGGATACCGGTTGTATAGCCAGATTGCAGACTTTCTTCAGCTGTTACTGGTTATTCTTGTTGATGGGGAATTTTAGTAGTGGTTCAAGCAGAAATTGTGTTTTCAAGCAAAAGTTGGGTTTTTTTGGTTTTGGTTTTTTTTTTTTTTAATAAAAACCAATCACATTTAGATAACTAAATATATATCTTGCGAAGAATTTTTAAGCCAAACAATGGACTGTATTGGAAAATTGTATCCTTTTAGTTATCCGTGTAGTTTCTATAGGCAGATTTTTCAGTGCCTGTAAAATTATGCTTAACTTCTCCAGATGAGAAAAAAGTGGAAGAACTTATTTTAAACTCCTACCTGGGATCAAGCAGAGTGGGTATACTTGCTCTTTTAAGGTTGTCATTTAAATTAATATCCCACTTACTGCAAACAAGTTTCTTGGGAATAAGTACAGTTGGGTATAGGGGAACTCCCAGAACAGTTCTTGGTTGTAATACACATGCAGTAAATCCTGCTCAGCTGGACTTTGATGCAGGAGAGCAAGAACAAGCATAGTCCCTCTGGCACTTAAGTTAACGGGGTAACCTCCATTCTGAATAAATAAGCACTAGCCTTTCCTTTTCACCAAGTGAAAATGATCACCAGCCAGCTCAGATGTGGTTGCATGGATTTTACCATTGCTACAGGTTTGGTAATATTGAAAGGAAATATGTACTTGATTTAACTGTGCCATGTAGCAAGATGAAAAGGAGTGCCTATGTGCATGTGCCAGAAGATTTACTGAGTTTAACTAGATGTTTGTGACACTCTAGAAAGGAGGATGAGTCATCCACTTTAATGTCAGTACTAAAGGTTCAGCTGAGTCAATGAAAATTATGTTTGAAAAAAATACATTTGAAAGCAGAGCTACCTCAGATGCACTAAGAGTTTGCTTTTGATTCAGCTACCAAAGTGTGTTTGTTCTTGATGATGACTGCTCACTGGCGAAGACTGAATACATCATTTCATTACTTACTTCTTTTTTGTATGATACTCCTCTTTTAGCATTCCTTTGTCTTTTTTGTTAAAATAGTGATCAGGTGTTTCCTTATCAGTAAGTGTTAATGAAATTTAAAAAAAAAATAAAAAAGAGTTAGTGGGAGAAGCATGACCAGAAAGGCAAGAACTTTTGCCTTCTGCTCTTCCTCCATAGACAAAGTCAAACTGAGCAAACTGGGTAGCTTCCTGCAATGACCCAGTTGTCCGAGTTAGGGTGGTTTCTCTGATATTCTGATATATGTCATGCTGTTGTGTTGATCCTTATAACTGTAGATATTTTTCACACATGAGAAAAGTGTCTGAAGCAATAAGAACTCAAAGTTTAGGCTGCAGAAGTGGGAACATTAGCTTTAACAGTCAGAACTCCCTCTGTGGTCAATGCTAACAAGGCCAGTTCTTAGCTAATTCATCTGGGTTTGTGGCCCTAAGGGGAGACCTAGCTTCACTGTGGGCTGAGGAGATCCCCCCACCTTGGTGACTTATCACAAACTAACCCATTCGTTAGTGCTTCAGGGATGCTGACTTCTCAAGGGAAGTAAAAATCAGTTGCAGTGAGCAGTGTCACCACATTGCAAACACAGTAATGGAGCTGCCATGTATGAGCCATTGTGTAGAGTCAAACTGAGTTTCCTTCCAAAGCTTTTATCCAAATTACTTATCATGTTTGCTTGGTCAGAGAACTGATCTAGATAAAGTCTTTTGTTTACATGGGATTCATAATACAAGTAATAGTAACACTTCATAATTAGGGAGTTTGCCCTTTTTCGTTTTCTTCTTAATGGTAATGACTGTGATTTGGTTTTGTTTGATTACAGTTGCCCCTATTCAGAAGCTTGACTATTTATCTCTTAAAAGTAAAAACAGTAGTAGATGTTTCTCTGTTTTATTTGCTTTCAAAGATGACACTATGTACTATGTATGAAAGACTTCCAAAGTAATATGTTTGAAATTTGGCTTATCATTTATGCCATTTAGATTTTCATTGCAGCCAGGATTTAAGCTTTATACTAACGAAGAATGTATTGTTAAAGATGTCCATCAATAAAGGGAGAATCCAAACTCACTCAAAGGGCATCTTTGTATGTGAGGAAACACAGCATATGCAGTATTCTGTACCTTATTGTGTAAATATTAAACTGTTCTTTAAGATTCAGAACATCAGTAAGCCAAAAGACAAAAATGTCATTGAATCTTTCTCTGACATTCAAAAGGTTGCACTAATGTTTGTGATTTAAATCAAGACTGATGACATTCCCTTTTTTTTCCCTGTTTCCTAATAACCACATCTGGAAAAATAAATTACTTGAATAACAAATGTTCATGGAAACAGTCTGCTGTGGAAGCAATGCTCCCTTAAACAAGATTTTTTAGCCAGAATTGTTGCATGTGGTATCTGCTAGTTTGTGCTTCTTCATTGCAGAGTGGGCTGGCTCTTCTTTTTAAAAACCCTGCATTTGCATCTTTGCAGTTCCCATTGTTTCAAATTGCTGTTATAAAACTCTGTCCAGTATAAACTCAAAAATAGATATACATTATAATTTATAAAACGCAAGTATCCTGAAACATGTAAATATAACTAACATTACAACTTTTATTGAAAATTACATCCGAGATAACACTCTAAATGAAAGCATTTATTAGTTCATGATATTTTTCTGCCTTGTATGTTTCTTTGAAGAGAAGAAGAAATTATGGGAAGCGTAATTATATGCATACTTGCAAAAAAGAACCTCATTGAAGTCAGTTATTAGATCGCATGAAACTAGCTACACTGTCAAAAGAAGTGCCCCAATCCTTTATTCTGAATTCATGACTCATTCTTCAAACCTTGCAGGAACTTGCTGAGTGCATGTTCATACCCACTTCCAGAAGGTTTCTTTTGATCCTGTTGCCAGTCATCCAGTCTTTAATGACCTTAAAAACCAATATACTGCAAAATAAGAAATGCTTCAGTGACATTAGCTGGCTAGACTAAACTGGTGAAAAAAAGATAGTTGCCAGATTTATTTCCTGTTTTTTGCTTTGTATTGTTGCCAACATTGTACATCCACTGCTTGCTAAATAGAAACTTTGTATAGTAATTACTGGGCAAATTAGCATAGCTGCATTTAGGGAGCATCAGCTTAATCTCTTTTGGAACTTGTTAATTATTTTTTTAATTGTATGGGTTTTCTTTTGATGGGAAAATGGGGAACTTAAGAAAAGTGGGTTTTAATGCGCAAGTTGAGCTGTTGAATGGTGATATTAAGTCATTTGATCCTGTCACAGAAGTAATAATAACCTAATTTGTTTCATATTTAAAGGGGACATATATACTTACATATGAAACATATGCACCATATATGAAATAATAATGTTTTGTTTATTTCTTTGTTAACAGATATCTGATTACATTAAAACGTGCCATATGCAGGTGTAGTATCCAGAGATGGCTATACCACCTCTGTCAGCTTAGAACTGGCCCATCAATTTTTGCCTATAAAATTATTCATGCTTTGATTTGAATGTTTATGATCTGCACACAGTGAGCAATATCAGTTGTTTATAAAATATTTTCTTCTATGGGAATAGGCAACATTTTGAAAAAGCACTTTAAAGTTACTGAAATTATATCTTTTAATTTTAGCAATTGATATTATGGATTATATACCTTTTTGAAATAAATACTGTAGTGCTATTAAAAAACTACTGTTGATATCATTATGTTTTTCCTGCTCTACTTGGATACCGTATTAGTAGGTTTTATTTTGTTGTTCCAAACAGATTTTAGGGGTTTAGTACTATCATTCTATTACAATTAGTATCTGTTCTTAATCTAGTTTCATTCTTATGAGAAATATGATACACTGAATCTTGAAAAAAATAACCTGGTTAGTGATGTGGTTAATTTCAAAATCTCATTTTCAAATGGCATTAATAGAAAAGATAGAAGGTCTAATTAAAGTGAATTCAAGTTGTATTGAATAAACCTCATAAGGAAATTTTATATGAAAATAGGATAGATAATAACTATTTTGGCTTTGACTTTTAAAATGTCATGTGTGTAACAAATAATGGATTCCCTTTGCTTTGAGAGCCCTTTGCTTTCAGAGCTAAGAAAATAGTTCAACGTTATCAATTTCAGTGATCCCAAGGACAGGGAGCATTTCAACATAACTTTAGGAAGTTCTGTTATGCATGATGAAACCTCCAGTATTTTAATTATCACATAATTAATCTTACAGTAGACTTCAACAAAGGAAAGGTAAATTGGAAGACTTTACAAAGAACATATTTTTGCATACTGGGTCCCAGAAAGCCTTATGTAGTAGCTTCAGAAGAGTATGATAAAGTATGTGAAGGAGATAATAAAGATTATCTGTAGAGCCTATAAAATAATTGGAGACCATGGTAAGACTGCTTTTCACTCTTTGATTAGCTCTTCTACTTTTTTGACATCAGAATTTCTGCACCTCTGTCATTGGGTAAGCACTAGATAAGGGTAAACCAAAGAAAAGGTATGAGTTACTATGACAAATTTATTTGGTTATCCTTTGCTTTAGATTTAATTTGGAGACAAATTGCCAAGAGCTAAGAAGAACAGTGATGGCTATACTAACATAATTGTGTCTGTCAATACATCTGTATTTCTGTTCTGTATGTGTATGGCCCTCGAAGTGAGGTTTTTTAATTTATTTTAAAATGGAAATAACAAGTTATTTTTTAGAAACTTAAGGGAGCGTGAGTATCCTTCTCTGTAACGACACTAGAAAAGTAGAGTGACTCCCGGTGCTGAGGGGAGAATGCCCTTTCACAAGAACCTCATAGAAGTGCCAGGAGGGTCTGGTGTCATTACCTGAGAATCAGGGTCCAGATATAAAATTGACTTCTGCAATGAGAGTGTGTGTCCTGTCCATAAACAAGAACTGCCTTCAGACAATTGGCAAGACCTGCCTCTAGATCAGTCTTTAAGGGTAGAGATGGGTGTTCTGGGCCTGCTGGAGACATCATAATAGTTAACTTGTTGAAATGCAGGGCAATATTTGGTTTGTTGCCTATAAGAAGAGTGTGTCATTTTTAAAGAAGGGTTTTAAACATTCACCAGTTACTTCTCTGTGTTAATCCCTTGAAAGCTGCTGAAGTTACACTGCAAAAAAAGAGTGTCTACCACAAATGCTAGGAAACAGGTTGGAGTTCTGACAGTAGAGAGGCAAACTGCTTGTACAGTGTTTGACTTCCAGCTGGCCAGCATAGAGTTTCAGCTGCTACAGAATGGATGCCTCGTGTTCTAAAAGGAAAAAAGAATGAAGGAAGAAAGGATGGCTTGTATGGCTCAAGTTATTGCTCAGTGCTTCCTGTGAGTCAGTAATGGCCTAATTAAACTATGCCTGGTGTGTCATTCTTCCCTTATGGCTGGGACAGTATCTTTTGCTGCTGTAATAGTAATCCAGCATCAATGAAAGAAAATGTCAGTCACTTTCATGGAACATCCCTGCAGAACTGAACAAACTGTAAACAAGGATGTTAGGGAGAGAAATTCAACCTTTAATATATTTAGCAGAGCAAGAGCAAGTATTAATAATCCCTCTTTTATTAAAACTGATTTAAAAGATCTGTTAAGATTAGCTCTGTGGGTTTTCTTTATTGTTTCACAGAGTGAAGCATCAAATATTTTGACTGCAAGAGAAGGCTGATTCTTTAAAGTCTCACTAAGGGTAACATCTGTAAACCAAGTTTTTCATTCTCTCTTACTGATGTCTATTTAGCAAAATTTACAGATTTGCAAACTGAACGTGAGACACTTACTTTAAAAAGTTACGTAAAGACTTGTGACTTATGTCCTTCTGCCTTTCTGGATTGTACCTGTATTTTCATTTTTCTAATAATCATTCAGCAGCCTGAGGTCCTGTCCAAACCGCAGGATACCTGTGGTTCTTTGTTCCTGTCACACTTTGGGGCACAGCTGGACTGCACTACAGCTCCCTTCCAGACTCTGTGGTCTGGCTTTCCTGGACTTATTCCTGGAAGCATAAGTCTTCTCCCAGGCTAAAGTCCCAGTTATTTGTCTGTCCCAGGAGTCTGAAGGATTTTTGTGACCGCTTGTTTTATCGTAACCTGATTTTTCCTATTTATACTAATATAACCTTGAATCTTCTGTCTAGTGTCATACCTAACCTTGAATAATCTGTCTTTACAATGCTTTTTCTCTTTTAATTTATTCTCTCTCCATCTGTGATATTTGGTTGCTAGATTTCCCAGATGAACTGGTAATAATAAGCCAGTAATAATGTAAAATACATGAGAAATAACATCTAACTTGTCGAAGTGCATACTTATCTGCAAAGGAAAATTAAAAGTCAGAGATTTCTTCTTCATCCAAGTTTTTACCCTTTGTAATTTAAAAAAAAAAAGGGGGGGGAGGGGAAGTACCATGGAATTTTTATAAATCAGAATAAAATTATATGCATGTTATAGATCCTCAAATTGCTTTGTTATGACTATTCTGTTATCATGTATTTTGCTGGAGTTGTTATTGTGGACCCAGTGCATGAAAATTTGAGTGTTTATGAAACGGCAGTACGTTTGCAAGAAATTGAAGTACATTTCTACCCAACTCCTTCCCTTCCCATTTCCTTTCCCTTCAGTCTATTTTCCTTTATTATAGGATTTGCATATGCTGATTTATTTTAAAACATAATGTCTACTAACAGTTTTATGCTAATCAGAATTCTTTGAGCTTTGACTCATAATATTTGGAGAGGCAATGTTAATGAACAGATGCTTTGTGCCTTCTCTAGTCAAGACATTTTTCAATTATTTAGTGGTTCTCTGTACTGCTGTCACAATTCCTGGCTTCCATGTAGCTCTGCATAGAGAGCTTTTCATGGAATGCTGGCTATTCATGTAATACTTCCCACAATATCAACTTCTTCCACAATCTATCTGATGAATGAGCTGATTAAATAATTTACTAGTCTGATAAAATTTATTTGTTAATTTACATAGAGAGAACTATGTCTATTATTGACTTTTGGGAAAGAAGAAAATGGGAATGGCAATGAAAGTAGACAGTAGTGAGATTAGTAGGATGGAGCTTGAAGTTTTAAGATTTCTGAATGTATTCACACCGAAAAATTTACAACTACATTAATCTATCGATTCATATCTTCAGTTTATTTCCTGATTTTCTCTTTTCTTTCTTTTCCATCTGCTTTTCTCTTAAGTAATGTTCTTTGGCATAAGATTGTTCCAGTTGCTGTCTGAATTTGGAAAATGGCAAATACACTTCAGATATTTCAGTCTAATTAATACTGACAGCATTCTCGGATATGTACATGCATGTACATATGAATATGCAGCTTAGTACATGGAATACTCAAAGTATGTTTCACTCTACTGTAAAACCTGGGGGAATATTAAATTCCCATGTTTTCCTGAGATGTTAATTATATGTTATCCTGGAATTGTAAGGCTGAAGTTTGTGGAGTTGACCATGGTAGTGTAGGGTTTTTTTTCCTTACAAATGTATTTTGTGAATTCCTTTCCTCAGTCCTTCTTTAAGTTGAAGGTTTAATTTCATCTATGGTAAAACAGGAATCTTATCTTCCCTTCTGTATCACATTTTTTGGTGGTTTTCTTTTAAGATAAATCCCTTGGATTTCCTTCAGATCCCCTTATCTTATGTAAAGATCAGCAGTTGCAGCCAACAGCATATCAGTGAAACCAAGAAAATTGTCTGTGGTTTGACCTTTGTTTAAAATGAAGGCAGTAGGTTAAAATAATACGTAAAAGTGCCATATACTTAAATCCTTTGAGTCTTTCTAGTCATGAAGATTCTCAGAAATTTCTAGGTTAGGTTTTTCTAAAAAAACTCTAGGTTAAGACTTTGTTAGTCTTACTTATAGAAAGTAATTTCTGTTTGGTTTGTTTTTTTTTTTTTTTTTATTTCAGTTTTACAGTTATTCTTTTTCTTTATTCTGTACATTTTTTTCATTGTCCTTTTCATCTCTCCAATCCCCCAAATCCCTCCATTAATTGTTCATCTCACTGAAATAAGCAAGTAAGGGAGAGATGATAATTACTTTGCTTATCCACTTGACTAATATTATAGATAGCTTATATGCTGATTAAGATCATACAGTTATCTCTAGTTTCATATTTCTTCCAGTCAAACTATGGGTTGGAAAACCAGTTCTGCACTGATCAATTTGAGTTCGGCAGTCCTTCCTCTGTCCTTTTTACTTTCCCCATCTCTTCCATCAGTGTGGTTTTTAAGAAGAAAAACTACGTAAACCAAGAAGGCAGCATGGAGCTGCTTTGGGCATTTTTAAAAACTTGGGTTTGGATAAATTTGTAATATAGGGGGAGTAACAAATCAGCATGCATACAAATGTCAGAAGAGATTCTTCTGAACATTTTCATTCCTCTGTTGGTAAAAGGCGTTGGCTATAGGTCACAACCTAAAAAATTTTAAGCAAGGTTATTTTCCACAAGAATTTATAATAAAAGACTAGGCATTTATTTTGGCAAGTCATTGACTAGCCATGCTTTCTTTTTCATTGTTTTCAAACTTAACACACACTTTTCAAAGACAAAATGGATTTATTTGATGCATCTTTGAGCCCTTTTTTTCTGCAGACTTACTGCAATGTCGATCTGGTGAAGTCATTCAACCTATTTGAGAAAGAAGACTTAATTACCCTGTTGCCAGAAAAATAGCAACCTTCTTCAGGTTAAGGATGATATATGTGGCAGTAGTATAGGGTGTCTTAAGGTGTTTTTAGTTGCTGATTAATGAAAGGTATGCTTCCAAGACCCTAAAAAATGAATGGTAACTTGTTTTAAGGTTTGCTTGTAATACGTTTGTAATTAATATGTGCTGCTGGGGATGCTACCATGCTGTGTCTTTATTTTCTTTCTGAAATCTTAAAGAAAAAACAACTAAAAAATGAAAAGAAGAATTTTTGACTGTCCTAGATGTATTTCAACCTAAACTTTATGAATAGCTTAAATTCTGCAAAAAGGAAGAAAGGCAGACACACAGGCAGTTATGAAGGCTAGTTCTATTTTTTCCTTATGATACAAAGTAATATAATTATATTCTATTATCAGAATGTCATTGTGCTCCTGTTCCCACAGTGATTCAGTAATATTATGGGCACAGCTATTTCATAGTGTTACAGAAAGTTCTATTGATCAATTCAACTTTCTAAAGAATGTTAAAATGTTCCCTTGGAAGTGCATAGGTCTTGTGCTTCCTCTCTGCAAAACATGCCTTTTGTTCTGAAAGATTAGGGATCAAAATAAAGTATCTCTGATTTAGTCATATTTTTAATTTTAATTTTGTGCTGTATAGAGTAAGTAATAGCAACATCAGGAATGCTGTGCATGACATTACTTGAATAATGTCACAGGATTGCTCACACCGTTATTTAAAATATATTACCAAAACTATTTCTCATACTGAATGCAAGGCAGGAAATAGATTTGCTGAGTACTATTAGTTAAACAGATAATTTAAGAGGTTGAGCAGGGTGAGTAAATCATACGTGAATCTGTTTTCAGATGTTTTAGGCAGATGTTTCGGTAGTCAAGTGGCAGCATGTGAAACTAGAAATCAGTTTAGTTGGAATGGGTTGTGCAAGGTGTGAAAACTAGCTAGAAAACAAGGATTCCCACTGCTCTAGAAAATTTTTGGTGTTTTGGATTTGTTTGTTCCATGAATCAGAAACAAGACCTTACCAAAAATTGAAGGGACTGAAAAAAGCTCTTGCCTCCCTCAGATGAGCAGTCAGAGAAAAATGAAGAGTCATTCCAGAACAGCCAATAGCTCTAAAGTTTGTGCTGTATGCATGAATATTTATTGATTGAGGTAATAATTGGTCCAACACTGGAAACGGTGCTTAAATCCGTTCTTTGTTTAAGAAACCATCGGAAGGAACTGATACTTTCTGGGGGAAAAAAAAAAAAAAAAGTTTTTTATGAAATTTCCAGCTAGCTCTAATGAGTGTTGCAGTGAGTACCACAGCAACACTGCTGACAGGAAAGCAAATGTTTTTTGTGTAATATGAATTCCCAATTCTGCATTGCTCTGTGATGAAACTGGATGATGTACAATGTAGGTCAGCATGATGTCAATTCTAGCAAATTAAACCACAGATGCTTCCTCTCAAATCAAGCAAAGCATCTGTTAAACTTCACAAATTATAAGTAATGTGGACATGTGAATCTACTTGACACTGCACTGGTTCTCAATAGCTTTCATGAGTACAAAAATATGTCAGAATTTATAGGTCCACATATTGCACAGTGACTAAACTATACAAAATTGTATTTCTATATTTTTAAAAAATTAATGCATTAATCAAAGAATCAGATCAGAAATTTGACTTGTATTTTAGAAAGGGTAAATTGGCTTTTGCCATTGATACCTGGGGGAAAACCCGAAGTATTTCCTTTTGTCTTTTGCCAATGCTATGTACGAAATGTGAATTTTGTTTTAGCCACTTACAGTAATGAGGCCCAGATCCAGTACGATTCCAAGTATGCCTTGTTAACATAGATATGCTTCTTAGATGCTCATTAGAATATGCCTGAGACTTATTTTTCTCTGTGTAACTCCAAGTTTGTTTCTGCCACATGAAAGAGTGCCTACTATGTACTTAAACTTGATCTCTCTTTCTGGAGGTTTGAAGTGTTTGTGTTGTGTTTTTTTCTGGATTGGTGGGTGGTGATGAAGGGAAAATATTTTTCCTGGGTTTGTTCTGAATTGCACCTTATTTACCAAGTCCAGTTTGTGTTTTATCTTCATTAGTATTTAGTTTTGGCTTAATTGTTTGAATTAACAGAATGCACACAAATTATAAATTATTGGATCTGCAGCAGTTTCTCAGAAATTATATCAATAGTTTAATTTTAAAAGGGAGTAAAGGATGCACATTCCTTACCATAGGAATAGTACTTGAAGTAAGATAGGCATCAATCTCTCTTATGCAAGAGCCCTGTTGAAAATAGATGTATGTGAAAGAATCCTATTAGTTTATTTGTAAGATATTTTTCTCCTTTACTTTGTGTCATACGTTTCATATTTATTATTAAATTAGCAATATGTATTTACAAAGGTGGAATACCACTCTGAAAGGCAGTGGCTTTTATAACTTTTTGGTCTTATTTTAGCAATTACATACTTCCTTTTTCTTTTTTTCTCCTGATGTTTGCACTATTTAAAGCCATTGTTTTGTTTCAGTTTGGAAGACGTTACATTGAAGATCTTTTTAATGATTTTCGAGATGGACGAAGACTTCTGGAGCTCCTGGAATGCTTTACAGGCCAAAAACTTGTATGTTCATAGTAACATGTTTACTGAATATTAAAGTCCTGTTTGTGTGACAATTGTAGTATGTTGTGTTTATTAATTTCTGCCATTGATGAGGGTCTGTAGAAGCTATTTTTTAGGGTTTTTTCTTTTTTCTACTTTCATTTGAAATAGAGGAAACATTGAGACTGAGAGCTGTATTAGACATTAAGCCTTTACTAGGCATATATTTGAATTTAAAATGTTCTAGATTGTTATGTGCACTTATTAAGGAAATGTGGCAAAGAGAAACAAGACAGAGGCAAGGTTTGTTAAGACATTTAGATTTTAGCTGGAATTCAGAAATTATTTGTCACTAGGAGTTTGTGCCAAATACAAGGAAAATAATACAACATGTAGAATTAGAATGTTTTTCTAGTAAATTTCATACATGCAGAACATGTATTGAAGTTGTACGTGTCTGAAAAGAGAAAACAGCTTGCTTTTATTAACGTGGAAATTTTAAAGTGATACTTCACACATATTTTTGAATATCCTCTCTTGTGCTCCTACTTGGACTGTATGAGGTTGGGATCTTTCTCTGAAATTGTCTCACAAAAGGGTAATGAAACAGTCTGGGAGCTTGAAAATCAAAATCCCGAGAGAATATATTTGTAAATAAATATTAAACAAACTGATGCTTTATCTGTTTGGTTGTCATAGTAATGTTCCTAAATTCTGCCATGGAGAGGATGACTAATCGTAATAGAAACAATTTGAATTATCCTATTTTACACACATTTCAATGATTCATTCACTGACAACTGTCAGGGTACCAAATTACCTTCCAATTGTCAATCCAGTTTGTTTCACACTTGCCTTTATTTCATATCGGGAAGCTGCACATGCACAGCGTATGGTAATATGTTCATTGTTGTCATAAACTTATGAAATAGAAAACTGCAGGTGTAATAAAGATTTGAATTATGTATAGCGTATTCAAGTTTTCTGATTCAATTTTGTTTTATTCTCTTTGTAGGCAAAAGAAAAGGGGTCCACAAGAGTTCATGCTCTGAACAATGTCAACAAAGCACTGCAGGTTTTGCAGAGATATAATGTAAGTAATCCGCTAGACAGAACATCCTATAGATAGAGTATTTAATGCTTTGTAAGTGTTGGATCAAACTCTGGCCTATAGTGTACAGTTACTGCAGTCAAGGCATTTTAATAATATGACTTGGATACTTTATCATTCAGCACCAAGTTGGAATGTATTTCAAAGAATTTAAAATCTTTTGCCAGCAGGTGTGTGAATAATATATCTATAATGGATGCTGCCTGGAGACAGATCAGCATGCATGCTTTTATGGTAATGCATGGTGTTTAAAATATATTTTAAAAGGTTAATTACAAGAGTTCATCCATAGCAGGTTAGAAGGTGTTACCTATCAAAATATCCACTCACAAGCTCTGGCGATTATGAAGTCTGAAAAACTGAGGCTTTTCCTACAAAAAATCTTTTTGGTAAATTTTCATTGGTGTCTGTTCGTTATGGATCATAATATTAAGGAAATGAATCATATCAAAATGACTTTCCATTCTACTTTGTCAAGATTGACTTTTCAAGCCAGTATCCTGTGCATCATTTTTGAGTAAATATTCTTGTAATATCTTCCTTACGTAAGCATTCTAATGGACCCATAGCAGATATTTTCAGTGGCCAACAAGTTATATCATATCTTCTCCTCAAGAATAAATTCAAATAAACTATTACATTCGCTTAAACTTAACATTAAGATGTGAGGGAACGCTGATAATGTATTCTTTGCCACATATTATATTCTTGATAGATGCAGCAGGTCACTAAACATGCTTGAGTTCAGCTGCTGAATAAAGTTATTGATTTTATAAATCTAAGGTAATCCATCTGAAGATTTGTGCATAAATGAAAGTGACCTTATAAGACTGGCATAAAGACCTCCAGCTTGATTTTTCTTTTTTTTAAAATGGAATTTCATGTAAATTAATAGAAGAAAAAGCTTCCAATTCTTCAAAATCTGCAATATTTGGCACTGTTGAAAAAAATCTGCAATACACTATTTCATAGCATACAGGAAGCTTTTGATAGCATACCTGGGATGTGGTTACAAATCCTCATAGTAAATGCTTTTAAAAGTGTTTATTGACTCTGTATCAGCTAAATCCATTAATGTGCTTTTCATTCGGTTTCCAGAATACAGCAATAGTCCCTTTCAAATACAGAAAGAAAGCGGAGAGTATTCAATTTGAAGAATATAGAAGGAAAATACATGTATTTTCATTACATTCCATGTAATGAAAACTTTATAAGCTATACATAACATAAAAATTAGTATAGTGTATATATATGCTATATCAGAGTAGTATGAAGCCAAAAGATCTGCCTCTGAAATAGTGTCCTTAACCTTCAAAATAATTTCAAAAGTTATTTTATGGAACTTCAGGAATGTAAAATTAATAGTTCTAATGCTAATAAATCCTGTGACTAATCCAAGTTTTTCTGCTGGTGTGTGCCATCCTTGCTCTCAGGGTCTGCAATCATTTAGGTGGTAACAACTGAAAATGCTGCTGCTTCCAGTCAGTCCATTTTACAGATTTATTCTTTTTTTCTACGGTTTTGGGGTGGGGAGGTACCCCATTATAGCCTCAAGCAACACTGAGGCAAACTGGGAAGTGTTCCTCTGTTTCACTAAGATATATATAATTTCTGTGTATTCAGGCTTCTATTTCCAAAAACAGATAAAGGATTTGGCCTGGACAGCACATAGGTGATAGCCCGGTAAACTTTGTAGCTGGTTACTTGCTACATGGACCCTATTTGAAATTTGGCATATAATGTTTAAGTTCCACTTGGGAAATGTTCCAAGACACTGTTGGTTAGAATGAATTGCCAGTCTTCTACGCTTTTAGTACAAAATTCTGAAGCCTTAAAGAGTTGAGGCTCGTTTTGAATGTGCAAAACCTTTAGTCATTCTACAGATGTAACTTTAAATAGCTTCCGAAGTACCGTAGGTATATGCAGAGTGTAATTTGTGAAGGAATGGGGTACTTTGCCATATAAATATTAGTTCTGACCGTGAAAAAAATGAAACAGTGAGGATGCAAATTTTTAGATTCAGAGTTTCCACCCAAAAGTGCAGGTCTCAGCTTGTATTGTCTTATACTCACATCCCTGAATTTGGCTTTCTTTATTTAGATAACATAAAAAGAGGGGGAGTGTGAAGGATCATTCCAATGTGGAGGAAAGAATATTCCAGGGTGGTAAATGCTGATGCATAATAAAGTTGCAAATGCGTAATCTAGTTATGCAAAATAACATTACTGGACAAACTAATGTGGAAAAGACTTGCTTAGATTGCAGTCATTTGTTCCTCTGTATTCCAGAACACATCCTGCCTTGCCTTATACATTGTAGAATTAAGATGAAATAAATTCTGTTTTAATTTAAATATGTAGAAAGATATCTTCGGTCTGTAGGTCCTTACAGTGTTTAGATGTGTGTGTGTAGCTTTCAGCAAAGTGTACTATGTAAGGTAGTATGAAGCATAATAAAGGAGTTTTTCTGTGTCACTCATCAGTTTTTGTGATTTGTAATTGTAGAGACTTATTATAGAAGATTTTTTGAGTTATTATTAACTATTACTTTTAATTGTATGTTTTCACAACATGCTGTAACTGGAATAACTAGACGTCTAGATCACTGCTTGCCTTTTGCTAGCACAGTAATTGTGGATTTATAAAATATTAATTTAATGTTTACTAAACAACAGAAACCAAATGAGAGATTTACTCCAGCCCATCCCTCCATCTCCCTTGCCATAAAGAAAGTGTAACACCAACCTCTTAGGCTTGCTCTTAATCTTATGTGAATATATTTTTGTTTCTTTAATAGGTTGATCTGGTAAATATTGGGAGCTCAGACATTGTGGATGGAAATCATAAGCTGACACTTGGTTTGATCTGGAATATAATCCTCCACTGGCAGGTGAGTGGCACTGCTGCTTACTTTTCATGAAGTACCTTTATTCCACTGATCTTTTTCCTGTTATTGTACAGCCACAACTTACGAAGTAAACATAGACATTGCAAATAATGTCTTCAATCCACAAGTGTAATGGAAGTCTTTTTACATATTATCTAGGATTTTAAGAATCTTAAGAAGATTCTTAAAATTGTTTTTAGAGCATTAGGAGCAGCCCTTTTGACTCTTATTTTTGCAGTCACATGTTGCAAAAGAATATATAATACAATTATTGTTAGAAAAATGGATACAAAGAGCCAACGTGGATATATAGCTTTCACAGTCCCTTTTCTTTTTAGTATCTTAAAAAGAGTGACTTTTATATTTTAATGAAATAATTACATTTGTTGCTTTTCACTGCTGGCCCATCCTTCCAAGAATTATTTTTGCAACACTAAACCACTGCTACTCTGACAATTTATTGAAGCAGATGGGGTTTATTTAGCTTCCTTTCTCTTTAGAGAGAAAGGGGGGCATTATGATACAGATTTTGTAAAAAACATGGTTGAAGACACGTAAATAAATTCTGAGACAACAGTAAAATCAATATTAAAAAAGAACTAGCATATAGATGCTCTGAGTGTGTGTTTATATGAATCTGAGCTTAAGCATCGGTCCATTTGTTTTGGCTCTGTTTCCCAAGCAATAATCCACCATAGCATTACAAGCAAAGATGTTGGGAAACAAAGTCTAAAAGACTGCTTCAAGATTCATCTTGAGCCTAGTGATAACTGACAGCAGATGTGATGGTACCTGTGACTTCAGCTGAACCACCCATGTATGAAAAGTCCAGAGATCGTACTTTACAAAGCAGTGGTTAAAGGTGTTGCACTTTCTCAGCATAGTCGTAATGATTCAGTCCATGGTTAGTCTATACTTTGAGTTTTGTTTCACTTTGTTCTATTCATGAATTACTGAAAGGAAGTGACATGCATGTTCTGGACTTACCTTTTTATTCAAAATTTTGTAAGTTAATTTGTAATTTGGCTAGAATGCAATTTTTCTTTTCTAAAGAGTAGCAAAAGCCCAATTGGCAAGAAGAAGCCATTATTATATAATAATCCTGTTGCTGTTCCATAATGATGAATAATTAAAAAATATATAAATCCAGAATTGTACTTGGACTATTCTCTTTTTAAGCAAAACCTGGAGAAAAAAAGAAAAAAAAAAAAAAAAAGAAAACTAAACAAAAAAAATAAACCAAAAGGAGGTACTGGTTTGTGGCTTATTTCCTACAAAGGACTGGGACATTTCAAAGTTGTTGAATACAAATTATGGACTCAGGGCCAATAAACATATCTGCCAGTTGTCTACAGTTGGGTAAAACATCTCGTTACCTATGATAACTTACCAAGACTACTACATCGATTTGTAGTCTTTGGAAGGCCTAAAAAACAAATAATAATACACAGGCTAACTGGTATAGTGTATGGTAGTCGTGCAGTTTGTGTTTGATGGTGCAATCCTACTTTTTCAAATTCTTACAGTTTTTGATTCCAAGAGTTTTCAGTCCTGAGAAGAATCACCTAATGGAATTTAGCAATTTTATCTGTCTGCATGTAAAAAACATATATGAGTTGTGTGGACAGTTATTTTGTTACAGATGAACATGTAAGAAGCTTTTTCCAGTTTCACATCCTGCAACCATGACTACATTAGGACAGAACTGTGCTTACATATGACAAGACTGTGTCTTCAAAAAATGTCAATCTCTTTGTGTAAAATAATTAAAAAAAAAAAGAAAAAAGAAAAAAAAGATGGTAGAAGAAGGGTGCATAGAGAAATAATGAGGCAGTAGTAGTCCAAGTAGATACCAACAGTCCCGTTGAGGAGAGCCAGTGGTAGAGGCATTGCCTCAGGACAAGATTTTACTCATTCTTGCCACTCTCATTTCTGTTCAGTAGAAATCTTGTGGCTTTTTGTAGCCTCTGTAGATTGTGCCCTTTCTTATCTAGCCTGTTTTTCAGATTATCTCAAAAGTTTCACAGAAATAGAACCATTCTTCTGAGTTGAGCGTCTGCTGCCAAAGCTTTTTATGGTACTGAATCCATCAGAGTTTCTATTTCCTCGAAGCTGCTGCCCTTTTTCTCACAGTTCTGTGACTCCAGCAGTATTAACATTTAAGAAAAACAAATAAAACCCTTCAATTTCTGAACTGTTACATTTGACAAAGACTCTTCAGAGTAGAAAAACATTCTATATTGAGGTGTGCAAGTTGTTTTGTTTTGCTTTTAAGTGCAAACTTATTTTCATGTGGAGCATAAATAAAAAACAAACAAACAAACAACAAAAACCTAGTAAAAATGTTTGGTAAGTCATAGCCAAAATATTGACTTTCTTCAGAAAAAAAAAAAAAAAAGGAAAGTAATAGGCATATACATAAGGCAAATATTTAAGTGTGGTGACAAGAATAGCTATTCTGTTCACAGCTTTCCATTTGGCAGTTTGATATTTTGGAAGCCATGTTGATGATGTCTGTGTTGCCCTTTCTCCCCTTCCATTCAAAATTGGATCTTTTCTTATTACCGTAGTATTGGTCCATTCTCCAAGAAAAGCAAGTATTTCTGTTCTGTGGAAGTCAGAGTTTTCTACACCTTAAAGCTTTATTTCCTGCCAGGAAATACCGCATTAGAAAGGAGAGGTAACAAAGAAATCACTATCAGAGGTCATCTGCAAGTCATCTGCAAAGAGGCAGTCTCTACTAGATGCAATGTGTAGTTTCTGAACCTGGATGCTGATGGAACTTACTCATCCAAAAGCTCTTTAGGCTGACATGAACATGCGTCTGCCTACTGCTGTTCCCGAACGCTTCATCTTAACTGAGAAGCCTTCAAAAAGCTTCCTTCTATCCTCAGTGTCAGCCAGCACTTTTCAGCTCAGATGCTGATCTTGCTTCAGGACCCAGCCATCCTGCAGGCAGCATGGTCCTGTGCCTGCAGCAGTATGGCATGGTGTGGCACTGTGCTGCATGGTGCCATGGAGGTGCCAGGTGGGACGGATGGCAGTGCCCCTTGGGGTGCCCAGGAGGACACGATGGCTTCAGCTGTAGAAGTGGAGTTTTCCACCATTTCTCGTTAAATAGGAAGTGACCCCAGCTTTCAGGATGAGATCATACCTTTTTACTTCATTATTTTAAATCCCTGCCTTTCTTTGACCTTCACCATTCCCACAATTCATCTTTGACTTTCAGCAACTGGGATACAATTTCAAAGTGGTTCATCT
The DNA here is from genome assembly GCF_000696875.1 of Nestor notabilis. Taxonomy (NCBI): domain Eukaryota; kingdom Metazoa; phylum Chordata; class Aves; order Psittaciformes; family Psittacidae; genus Nestor; species Nestor notabilis. The sequence goes on along the minus strand of NW_009942807.1, from coordinate 5,722 downwards.
TTTATCATAAAGTAGCTTCTGCACTGAATGTTGTTCTTCAACTGATATTGGATGCAAAGCAATTCAAGTGGAGAAGTAGTGAAATTACATACTCCATAAGCAAATAAGCAACAATAAGCTTAAATAAGGTTAAATTGTATCTTAAGGAATATTTTTAAAGACCTGTAAATCTTTACAGTATATATGGAGAAAGCAATGGTTTAAAATTGATTACAGGAAAATAAATTATAGACTTCTTAATAGAAATTTTGGGTGCTCTTTCACTAGTAAAGAAATTGCTAAGAAATATATAATCCACTGCATAATGTCCAATGCTAGGCTAATATTTTTAGATGCCCTCAGGATTAATGGCTTTTTGTAAAATAATACCTAGCTCAGTGAGCTTTTCTTAATGAAAAAGGAATATTAACTATTCATTTAAAAAATTGAAAATTAATCATCTACAATATCCTTTTAATGCATGCAATGACATTCACTTTTCATCCAAGTGCATGTATGCAAATAGAGTTTGCACATTTAAGTCAAAAACATTATCTACTGAGCACATTTATTTTGACTCGGTACTGACTTCAACTCTGTCAGCGAGAGAAGAATGCTTTTCATCATTTTACCAACTTTTGCTATAGTGTATCATATTAACTAAGGATGTATTTCCAGGGCAAAGAAAACCACAGGGAAAAATACTTAGTTTGAATGAACCCTGTTTCTGTAAGTGATGGAAACAAATGTGCCTTCTCTGTTCATGCATGAAATGCTTCATGTGGCACAGGGATAAATCTACTGAATGCATCAGCAATGGTGACCAACAAGTCAATATCAGTTGTCTTTAAGTGTTCAGACTTAACTGCTATTGTTATACTGAACATACCAAGTATGTTATTTAGTTATTAAGGAAGGGTTTTTTAAGGCTTAAATCTAAGCAACTGAAGGGATTTTGTGTAAGAAAAAAAAAACAACAAAGCTTTTAATGAGTAAGTTCAATCATTGATGAAACTCTACCTCTTATTGCAGGTCAAAGATGTAATGAAAAACATCATGGCTGGACTGCAGCAGACAAACAGTGAAAAGATTCTGCTGAGCTGGGTCCGCCAATCAACTCGTAATTACCCACAGGTCAATGTTATCAATTTCACCAGTAGCTGGTCTGATGGATTGGCTTTCAATGCACTGCTCCACAGTCACAGGTGGGAAAACAAACATTTCATTATTTCAGTGAGATTTGTAACAGATGGCTGTTCACAGGGCCTGAGGATGGTGTATCTATTACGTGGGGGTTTAGCTGCTTCCTGTGGGGGTGTTTCATCATTCTTTTAAATGGCTGCCTGTTTGCTTTGACCTGGGTGCTGAGTTTGGTGTCAGACTGAATCCTTTTGTGGATGGAGAGGGTCTGAGGTTTTCACAGTGCAACTGAATATACTCAGTTCAGATCCTTTTCTGGAATTCCAGTGTATATATACCAAGGAGATAGTCTTAAGGAGTACAGGCTTGGCAGCTCTCATGAAAAGCAAAGAATAGATCCAAAGCCAAGCCTTTGAGGTTGTTGTAGAAGGAGATTTTATTGTGGCGACTTGGAGGAGGAAAATGTAGTGTTTGTTGAAAGCCTCTGACAGTTGTTGGATTAAAAGTATGGATTTGTCTCAAAGGGACGCAGCTGGAGAAGGTAGCCTTTGTTTGCAAAACCTTTCATGTTGTTCCCCAGCTGATTCGAGTTTTTACCCTCCCTCAGAAGTTGTCTTGTTCTAGTCTATACTGTATAAACCCATGCCTTTAGAGGTTCAAAGTTCTCTGGTGGTTCTGTGTGCGTGGCTTAAGGAAGACAGTGAAAGCCAGTCTATCTGAAAGGTCTAGTTGTTGCAACTGCTAATATTAAAGCAGTATGTATTTTTCCAATATGTTAAAGCTCTTGATCTCTCTTCTCCTACTTCTATACCTCTCTCTTGAAGGGGGCTGTGCTGCAAGGTGGCTGACTGCGCCAAATTATCAGTGAGTTGAATTACTGAACAGCTAAATAGGTGTGTTCTGTTTAGTAAGAGGCAACAGGGATGTACAAGATATTAGTATGTCAGGACATTTTTTCCTCTTTCTTTTTTTTTTTTTTTAATTAGTTGCATTGCTTAAAATAAAATAACGCAAAGTACTAAAAGCATAGTCTGAGACAATCTATGCCTTCCAATTTAAGCAGTGAAGAACTGCAGATATTACTTCCCAAGATTTTCACTGTCTCATGTAATTGTTTCTGATTGAAACTTTGAAACTATCTGATTAAGTCTACTGCTGCTGTAGTCCAAAGACTAACACTGACAGATATTTATGGTGGCTATGCCTTACACAACCATCCTGGCATAGTAGGCATCTCCTGCTGGGAGTCTTTTTTTCACCCTGCTTATGCGTGGGAGTCTTAAGGAGATCTGAGTGAGCTAAGGTTCAGGAACTTTCAGTTACAGGTGGTGTTTGCTTTTATTTAGGAATGAGGTATTATCTTAAGGAAGAATTTATTATACTCTAAAAGGGCTTTGTGTATATTTTTTACCTGCATTCAATATTTATAACATTAACAACTGTCTTTCCCACGATCCTGCTGTTACTCTGCCATTGATGCCTTCACATCTTCTTGGTGTTGGTTCAAGTGTATATTCAGGTATTAGGAGAACTGCATTTGGGGAGCTAAATAAGAAAAGAACTAAAATATAGTGACTATGTCACTGGCTTTTGATAACTACTTTATTCGTTGGTCATTCATTAAAATGTGGTTTTGTAGGTTTTTTCAAACCCTCTCTAAACTACTTTTTTTTTTTTTTTGTTATTTCCTTTTGATGATAATTTCTCATTTTAATTTGCTCTCTCGTAAGTGGTTTCATTCTGATGGACCTGAATATAACTACATAATTATCATGTAGAAATGAATGAATCTCTTTCTTTCTAAAGATATTATTCCATACGTGTAGGTGATTAAAAAAAAATAAATAAAAAGCAGCTTTGTGTGGGATACTTCTGTCTGCATCACTTAGATTCACAGAAGCTCTGTTATGGTGTGGGAGCTTACATGTAATTTCTGCGGGCATGAATACCTTTTCAATTTCCTAAAACATTCTCTATACACAGTCTTACTAAGTGGGAAAATGCTGGGTTTAACTGTCATGGTTTAACCCCAGCCAGCAACTAAGTACCATGCAGCTGCTTGTTCACTCCACCCTAGTGTGATGGGGGAGAGAATCAGAAGAGTGAAAGGGAGAAAACTCATGGATTGAGATACAGATAGTGTAATAAGTAAAGCAAAAGTCATGCATACAAGCAAAGCAAACCAAAGAATTCGTTCACCATTTCCATAGTCAGGCAGGTAGGTGTTCAGCGCTCTGCAGGAAAGCAGGGCTTCATCATGGGTACCAGTTACTTCGGAAGACAAATACCATCACTCTGAATGTGCCCCCCTCTTCCTTCTTGTCTCCTAGCTTTATATGTTGAGATGACCCCATATGGTCTGGGATATCCCTTGGTCACTTGGGGTCAGCTGTCCCACCTGTTTTCCCTCCCAACTCCTTGTGCACCCCTAGCCCACTCACTGGTGGGGTGGAGTGAGGAGTACCTCAATATTCCACAAAACAGCTATGCTGAAATTATATTGGTTAACTACTTATTACTGTAGACTCAAACACTAAAGCCAGTAGTACTTTATGGCACTGTAACTACCTTGTTTTCATTTTCAGCAAATCAGTGCAGCAGAAGGCCGAAGTGGTGGTACATCTTTTCAGCTAGACACAATCTCAGACTGCCTGTTTCCTGATCAGGGTATCTGATACTCAGATATTCAGGTGACATATTCTACAGGGCCATGTAATATCATCTGGTGTCTGAAATCAGTAATGGGAAGTTTTTTCTTGTCCCTGTATGCAAGAAAAGCTCCAGAAGTCTGAAGGGAGGCTCTTACTCAGGAGCAGTCCCTGGCTGGGGAAGGCAGTTGTCTGCCTGAACCACATTGGAATTGTCTAGACAAATACCTAGGTGTCTGTATGTCATACTTTATGCACTGCTGTGTTCAGTTCAGTGAAGAGTTCACCAGTTGCGACTGTTCATTTACATGCTCACTAAAATTTCTGCACTTTATTCAGGTTTTCTAAAGTAGGGCTACAAAACTTATATTCTTCTTGTATCTTCTTAACTCTTCTTCTGTCTGCTGCCATAAATCTTGCACAGCTTTCTTCTCAGTGAATATCACTTCAATAGAAGTGAAAAAAAATACTCCACAGAGTCTTATCTCTCACCCAGTAGTTAGTGCACTCATCTGTGAAACAGCAAGTGTGCATTCAGGTTCCCTGAGGCAAGTCTCCAGGATGCACCAGTTGTCGTCTTCTAGGCTTTAAGCACTAAGATATTCTGCAAAAGTCTCAGAGTAAGACCTAATGTTCTCTGAAGTCCTGAGTCAGTAACTTGTAAGATGAACCTCTGTGCTTAGTGTGTCCTCTGTATTGATTTTTGGTGGCTTTGCACTGCTTGTTTAGTTTGCAGGAGTACTGAATTGTCCTTCAAGATTCAAGATGCAATCAATAAAATAGGTACATTAAGACACCCAGTGTTCAGGAGCACCTGGCTCTATCCTATAAGAATAAAAAGCCTTCTCTAAGAAGCACTGACACCTAATTTAGTCACCCTAAAATGCAGGTACGTATTTGTTGGGTGTCAATGTCTTGGCTTCATGCCTGTAAGAAGACAGTTGATCAACACTAGTTTACATGAAATCTCAGAGAAACCTGGCATCCCACACATCCTGTGCTTTATTAATATTTTGTGGTTTACATTCATAGAATGACAAGCCCTCTGAAGACAAACACTTTTGAGTTTAGCTCCTCTGTTCTCCCTGATTGATTTTCTCTTTCCCCAGTTCTCATGTTCTACTTCTTTCTCTTCCAGTTGTTCTCGTTCTCCATAAAGTTTGGTCCAGATGTTATCTTCTTTTTCCAGTCGTCCTCTGGTTTATTACTCTGTATTTCCTTAATTCAGTTTCTCCATTGTCCTTTTTCCGCCTTCATTACTGTCCTTTTCTACAGTACCTCTCTTTTTTCCTAGCAATTTTTATGTTGAAATGGGTTCTTGAAGAAAAACAAGGACTTGTTACTCTAATTGTCAGAACAGCTGTGGTTGTCTTTATGATTACATAGAAAATACCCTAGTACATATATAAAATCCATTGGTGAAAAATTTCATTTTGCAGATCATTCCCGAAACTTAAGACTTGCATGATTTAGTTGTTAAGAATAGCCTTTACTGCAAATAGTAGCTTCTCTTTTGACACTGAAGTTTTTGAGTTTAGCCTTTCCTTCAAGTGTATTTCAGAAACCGTAAACCTTGTGCATTGACCCTTAGTCTGTAATTTGTTTCTGCAGTCCTCGTCACCTTTAGATATTCTCAGTAATGGAAGCAGAATTAGTCAGAAATAATGGCTAGCCATAGTATGAAAATCAGGTATGATAATGAACTCATATCATGGAAGCAAGGGCAGGCAGCCTGGGAAGACTACAGGAACGTTGTCTGGGAAGCCAGGGACCAGGTTAGGAAAGATAAGGCCAGTTAGAATTAAATCTGTCAAAGGATGTGAAAGATAACAGGAAAGGCTTCTATAAGTATGTAGCAATAAAAGACAGATTAGAGACAACATGGGCCCTCTCCGGAAGCTATTGGGAGGACTGTCTACCCTGTATTTGGAGAAGGTTGAGGTTCTTAATGACTT
>NW_009942806.1:16377-25247 GCF_000696875.1 Nestor notabilis | reverse complement strand
GATGCCCCGTGGGCCGTGGCTGGGTGGTGCGAGGTGCGTGTGCCCGGGAGGGGGCACCGCCTGGAAACACAGCAAAAGGACAACCCCCCTCCTCGTGTATCTGTAAAGGGGATTAAAAATAAGACTATTAAGACCGAAGTGGGAAATCTCGGTGATAGTGTCCAGTGAGTTACTAGTTTGCCCCTTATTTTGAGATCTAATGAAGTTACCAACTTTGCCGTTGCCAGCACGTTCGGGTCTTGAAGCACTGTAGAGGTGGCAGGTGTTCACCACAGAATGTGCCCAGGACTGAGGGAGCAAAATACGCTGTCATGCGAAGTGCAACAACTTGCACACATACAGGGACTAATGGGAGGTACTTGTGCTGTCACCTGCTGTGTCTTTGGTTGGAACAATTGGGGAACAGAAGAGGATGTTACAGTGACATTGGTTGTGAGAGTTGGTTGCAAAGTGGCAAGTAAAGACACGGGCCCTTGTAAACAGGTGCTTTCCACTGACATGAGGAAGTCTTATTAACACCACATGGAGCCAGAGTGAGACCTGGTTGTTTGGAAGGTCTGGTCACTTGCACTCAAGAAAAGATGAATTGGAAATAGCAGGAATATAGAGGAGAGCTGCCAAGATGATCAGGAGAACAGTGAGGCATCCAGCAGGCTGAAAATCAGGCAGTTTGTAACTTCCGAGGTGCTGGAAGAGCCTCCAAAGCGAGGAAGCTCATAAAAAGGTTAGGGCAGATCCATGGCTTATAGTTTATGAAAGGATTTTTCTGACATGGTCACCCTGCACAGTCAGGTAATACTGTTTGACTGGCACAATATGCAGTGCAGAACTTGGCTGCAGTTCACAGTAATTGTCCCTTTATCAGAGATAAACCCAGACCCTGCAAGAGCCCCATTTTGTGGGGATTTAGGTCTGTGCTTTTAGGAAAACGGTACAATTGTGTAGAAAACTATATACAACCAAAGTATCTTTATGACAGGGGAGAAAATGGTAGGAGAAAATTGTAGGAGAAAACACTCCAGGGCAGGTCTCTGGGAGCTGCAGGGCTGTGATTTAGCAGTTCCCCGGTTACTTAGGTGATGCTCATTGTGTAGAGGGTGTGGTTGAGTCTGTTTGCAGTTAGCTGGTAGTTTCTGCTTCAGCACAGAAACTACTTTCCCATTTTCATAAATGGAAAGAACAGTAAGTGCAAATAAAGGATATTAATGGAGTAACTTCTCTTGTAACATAATTAGTCATGAAACTCATTCTTAAAGAATGTTTAAATCAAAAACAAAATTAAAAAGCTCACCTGTCATTTGCTGTGATCAGGTACAGACAGCAACATGTCGTTCAGTCAAAGGAGACCTCAAACATCACAGGTGAGAGTTTTTGTAATTTTCCCTAAAGTATTTTTTGATTTCACAATTAAAAATATAAAATATTAAAATAAGTTGCACTGCACCATTTCTAGGAGACCCAAGGGGGGGGGGGGGAAAGGTGCTTTTAACATAGCATATGTAGAAAGCATTATTTTCTAGTACATTTAGTAGCTTTTTCTAATTTTCTAGTTAAATCTAATAACACAACAATTGCAGAAATATTTATATAGCTTATTTGCATGGCTTCTAGTTACAGGAAAATGTTTCATTATTCTCAATACCATCTGTTTTTCAGTAAAAATTTCAAGATCTAGACATTAAGAGTCCCACAGCTACCACAGGTTTGAATGCAGTTTAAGTGAACCTTGCTCAGAGCGTGCTTAGTTACTCTTTTTGCAGCCATTATCAGGAGCATTTCTGTGCTTCCAAGGTAACTCATATTATTGAGAACTGCCAGAAATATTTTGAATTCTTTTTCTTCTGGCAAGGTCAAGTTGTAGTGATATTTGGATCCAGCTTTCAGGGCTTTGCATTATTTATGAGAAGAACAAAGGTAGGATTTCAGCTGAAGTATTTATGTAACCAGGACACACTCCAGAGTATCAAGTGTTTTTGGTAAGCTCTGTCCATTGCTGTCCTAGTTACATGCAGCAGTAGCACAGGCTCTCTTTTCTCTGGTTTCCAGTGTTGAGCTTTTCTAATGTGAATTAGTTTCATGCTGTCAGTTGTCATTCAGTCATAAACTGCTCTACTCATTGCTGTTCTCACTATCTAGTCATCACTGTCAGATGGATGCTCACTCTTCTAGTCCATCAAAGAAACCATTCCTGCCTCCAGGAATTGAAAGTCTACATCTACAGTTATGATTGTATGTTCTTTATTTAGTTGGTGGAGTTCCATGTTTTTTATGTCCCAGAAGAAGTGTGGAACTTCAAGCTGAATACAATTCCTGTAGCTCTTACTAGCAAATTCATCTCAGCTGGCTTTATAAGGTGAGTATAGTCTTAGGCTTCATGTACATGGTAGGTCCTTTATATTGTCCTTTAGTCGTTTAGTTGAGCTGTTGCTCTGTGAAGCATAATTACATCTGTCAGAAGAAACTTGTTCTTTAATAATTTCTGGAGGATAAATGGTGCCCATGACTAGTGTTAGGTGTATTTGGACTGTATCAGGCTTAGCTCCATTGCAGCCCTTGGTGTAAACCATTGAAACATACTTCCAGACCAGTGTTAGTATTTCTGCAGAATAATTTATGTTGTTAAATCACAGTCTTACATTCTTTCTGTCTCCTTAAGCCTGCTTATCAAAGTCTTGAATTATTTCTGGGTATGGACCAGCCTGAAGGCAGAGTGACTTACAGAATAGGTTGCCAAAGGAAGTTGTGAATGCTCCAACCCTGGAGGCGTTAAGGCCAGGCTGGACAGAGCCTTGGGCGACATAGTTTAGTGTGTGGTGTCCCTGCTCATGGCAGGGGGGTTGGAACTAGATGATCTTAAGGTCTTTTCCAACCCTAACTATTCTATGATTCTATGATTCTATGACTTGATGAAGACAGGATAGCCCTGTTTAATTCCCAGGAACAGGGATAGGACAATTTGAGCTCTCTCGTTCCAAATAAAAAGCTTGAGCCATATTTCTCAAGGGGAAGCATCACATCCCATGCAACCACCAGCATATCTTCTTTCTTTTTCAGTAGTATTTCTGACAGGTTGTGCATAACATCATGTGCCATGTGTGATTTCAGGTAGCTGTTTAGAGGAATTAGTGAAAGAATACCCCAGGTCCTAGGCCCAAACCTGTCACAGAGAGCTGCAATTATAACCTTTCACAGTTTTGAAAGTTTGTTTTATACCCCTAAACACTTTACTCACAAATTCTGTGTGTATCTAGTTTGGTAAGAAGTTGGAGAAAAATCATATAATGTAAAGATGAGTATTGAAGCAGAGCTTTTACATGCACCTTGTCTGCTCCTGAGCAAAACCTGACAATTTCACTTAAACTGCAGGGAATATGGTTTTAAACTACTTTAAATTAAGGTTATATTGTCCACTTAATACACTGTGTAGCTGAAAAGATTGACAGCAGTCAGGTATGAGCATGTAGGGCAGAATGCATTCATTCTCACAGCTTTTTTTGTTAAAAGGCTGCTCAAAAGTAAGTGTATGTATCCGGTTTGTTTGCTGCTCTAGTCTCCAGCAGAGGTGCAAAATGCCTACAGCTGGAGTGGTAGCTTCAGATCATTTCATGTGATTGCACATCTGTCACAGATTGCCCTCTGTTCTCTAGTGGAAATTTATTTCCCTGAGGCTCAATTCTGAGGCATCAACTTAAATTAGGATTCTCATTGATTTCAGTGGGTTTATATCTGACAGGGAATTTGTTGCTTTCTAATGAGTTTTAAATAATTGCTAATTAATTATTCTATGGATACTGTGTAGTGCTGCAGTACATTGCATTAGCAGTAACTAGCACCTGGCCAGTGTATCACTGTCTTTAAAAACAAAAATATTTTAAAAAACTTACTATAGAGAGGGAGAAGGAACAGCCTTGCTGGTACTAATGCTGTTTGAACATTGTTGATTGATAGCATTGTCCAGTCAGCTTGACAATCCTAGTACTGTCTGAGTCAGTTTAACAAAGGATTCCTACGTCTAAGTGCAGGCCACTTCCATTAACTATGAAATTAGAGGAAAGTATAAAGTGTGTAATTGTCTATGGCCCTGAGCTCTTGTTCCCATGAACTTGATTTCTCAGCCTCTGTGGTCTTTTATTTATTTCTCCTTCCTCACCATAGAAGCCATACTTTTGTTATTTCTAGATGAGATGGCTGCAGTGAAGTCTAGTTTGCATTATCTTTAAAGGAACACCCTGAAGCAAATGATTTGAATGTGACTAGTCTTCTGCTAGCCAGTGGCAGAGAGTAAGAAATGTAATATGTTCCTAGTTCCTAGCAGTTGCAGTGGCAAATAATTTTCGGTTAAATTTCTGCCCTATATCTGAGGTTCTGTGTACCTAGATAGTTTTCTTACAGGATACATTGTAGTTACTTAGATGTTTTACCTGCTGTTAATAAATACATTAGATTTAGATTTCCATGCTGGTGTGGACAGGCATTATCAATGAAGAATGTGCAGTGATAAAATTGCCTCTGAAAGAGCTTGCATTTATTGGATTTTGGAAGACCATCGAAGGGGTATGTCTTCTCTGAGACATCAGCTTGAAGAAAGGATAGTGCATGAGACATACTTGAATTACAGATCATATGTGCTCTCACATAAGACCTTGGAAGGGTGTGTATTGAATTATGTATCTACCACATATTTCTTTATACATTTGAAATAAATGATGTTAGGGCTAATATCTGCAGCAAGTGTGGACAAAAAATGGCTGGGGAAGAAATAAACAGGAACTAAATGTAGAGGGAGGCACCAAGCAGTGTGGCCTTAATGTGCCTGTCCACTCTGCAGACTTTGTTCTCTACTGCATGCCTGTGCTTCAAGGCAGATTTATCACCTTGGAGAGGTGCTCTAAGTCCAAGGTGTTTTAGATCATGCAAGGGAAGCATTGTAGCCCATTGAAGTACTGTGTTTATGAGATGAAACTGACGGTGGTTTTACATAGGTAGGGTGTGAAATGAAAGCAAATAGGTCTGTTTGCAAGTGGAAACAAACCCTAACAGGTTAATGTTGAAGACCTGTCTAAGTTGAAGGGATGGTATGTTCTTGTCCATACTATTTAGTGAGAACGGCATGTGCTATCCCCCAAGCTATGTCTGCACATTGCTTGAAGAGTGATAGGTGCCTGAGCCAAAAGCATGCCTAGGTATTATACTAACAATCAGCATGGGTGATTAACAGTCTCAGGCCTGAATTTTTTCCCTAGTTTATGACAGGAGCAATTAGAATTGCTTATGATGTCCTAGAGAGCTTTTGCTTGCCTCTTGCACATTTGGTTTTATTCTGTGGAGGAGCTTTTCATTCTATAGTGATTTTTATACTGAGCTCTTTAATATTTGCATGGTTTCCAGTAGAACATTAAATGATGCAATTCATATTTGCATCAGCTCTTTCATCCTCAAACTATGGTGGAAATGCTCACAGTGCAGTGTTTGGTTTTGATTTAAAATACATTTGCTTGTACACATGCACACACCCAACTGTAAATTTGTGTTGAAGAAGGCAAAATGAAAGAAATGTGCTTGCTACTTAAAGTGGACAGTGATGAAGTATCCTCTAGCCCTTCGTGCTTGAAGGGGTATGTTCTACAGCCCTAGACTGGCCCCATGAAACATCATCACCTATATGGAAATGCATGATTGTAGTTTCTCATGTTTTTGTTATTCATCTACAGATGAACAAGAGCATTCTGAAGGAGTAGTTTTCAAATTTCAGCTACTTCCATATTATCCTTTATATGGGGTTCCTAATATATGAATATTACTAGTTAATGTCATGACAGCCTTCGTAATACAGTCGTCTACCGTAAGCTGATATAACGTTCTGACTCTAGCACACCAAGACCCTCTGGCCTATATGTAGTTGGGTCATTCTGTCATTTTTGATCATTCTGTCCATGCAAGCCAGCATGTATATAGCATTATCTTCCCCCCATTACTAATTAGCTGTCATTATTTGATCTTACAGATGTATTAATGAATAACAACATTCTAGGGTATCTCCTCACATCACATTAAGAGTGCTACGGGAGAAGCTTGGAGAGTACCTGGGTGGAGTTGCAGTTGCAGATAAATTCAAATTTTTAAAATGCATTGGGAAAAGACTAGCAGTGGTAAGTTAACTTCTAATTTTCTTTTTTTTCTTTACTGCTCTTTTGTTTTATAATGTCAGCCACAGATTTCATTCCTGCAGATTAGATAAAATACATAAAATGGAGATAACCTCAGGAGCACTGTTAGCATTTTTTTTTAAACATGACAGAGCGCAAGGTCTTGTCAGAGCACATCTACTTCTAGAAATACAAAGGAACAGCTGGACAGGTATATTAGAAATGTCCTTTAAACCATCATATGTAATTAGTTGCCATCCAGTGAAAACATGTTAGTTTTGATAAGTCAGTGGATTAAATATGACAAATCTGATTGCATTAAAAAATCTCCCTAAGGTCATTATTACCAGTACATGTTTGGGAAGATGGCAGCTGAAGTATTTACAAGGGAAGCTGAGTAAGTCAGAGTTCCTTTAATGGTTCCTGCTGTGACCTGCCCAAAAGCCTTTAAAAGATGAGTCTCTGGATGTACATCTGTTCATTAGTCCAGTAATTAGTCCAGTAATACAGCCTGAGATGCATGTAATCAAACCCTTACATTTCTGAATCATAGCTATTCCTCACATTGATTCGCTGTATACTTACACATGCAAACTATATCTAAAGAATAAATACCCTTGAAAATCAGCCCAACTAATAGTTTGTTCTTGTAATACACGAAGACCTAACTCATGTACGTAAGTATAGAATACTCCTCTCTCCTCTTATTTCACCTGTTTCTTATGGATCTGTAAATTAATTACAAGCTGAAATTTGGTGTCATTCTTTATGTCATTTGTACTTGAGTTACCACTAAAATTACTCACACAGAAGACCAGAATAAATACAAAGTAAAATGCAAAACATAGGTGGAAAAACATGAGGAGAAACTTAAAGACTGCGACACAAGCTGCATCTGAAAATGTGCATATGTCTTCAAAGAACTCAGGTCTTTTAAACTGGATGACAGTAAGGAAGATGGTATATTTTCTTTCCCACTGATAGTTCTGATATTAATAGAGAAATTTTCCAGCTTCCTTTAGAATGTCAGCAAATTGATAAAATATTTTAATAGAGAATTAAAGATATTGGTAGATACAAGTGAAGATTTTTAGTGACGAATTAAACATAATTTTAATTTGGTGTATTTACTGTTGCTTGAAGTTTAACTTTATAACAAAGTGTAAAGCAATAAAACAACTAACCGGCTTATTTGTTATTTAGGGTCATGGTAACCTCATTGAATCATATCTCCATGATCAAATATTTGTTGAGTGGTTTCTTACCCTCCAGTCTTCTGTTTCACAACAGTAACAATGTAAGCAATACCAAGAGCTGTACCCAACTTGCAAGTAAGGGTCATTAAGTGAAAAAGAAATGTAAACCAACATTGTGTTCATTTGCTCTTCTTCTTCTTGCACATAGCCCATGTCTCTAATAGTGAATAAATGGCATTGCCTGGCCATTACTGAGAATAAAATTAGGCACCATGTTTAGTTCAATTTCATTTTTTTACATTCAAGGACAGATTTTTTTTTTTTTTTTTTAATTTTTTGTTGCAGCATATCTTACAAATTGACATTAATTATCTTAGACTTTGGTTTTAGGACACTGTTGAAATCTGAAAGTGTATATCGATCACATGAAGAATATAAATAGATAGTATAGGGGTTTTTTTTCTACATACATTAAATATTGTGCAGTATTGTATTAGGGGAATAGAGAAAATCATGTGAGACTCAGCATTTCTAGTCAGATTCATCTTGAAGCAACTGTTGGTAAAGAAAGTCAAAGACTTTCTTCTGCTGTGACTGTTGAATCAGGTTCCTTGAACCATAAGAGAAAGTACAAAATATATTCAGTACATCCATGCACTATTGTGGGTCTGAGATATTGAAAAACAGACAAAATAAAGTTTCAGTGCTATGTCAGAAAATAGAATCGTAGTCTGTGTTCCTTCCTCCCCATGAGGCCGTTACAGAAGGTAGTGCTGAAAAAAGCTAGTATGTAAAGATGATGACAAAATAAAGAAATTAAGTGATATGCAACATTGTTGATAAAAAAGTATTTTATTGGTTACACTTCCATACTTTACCTTCCAAGGTGAAAGCAAAGCAAGAAACAGAACTGGAACTGAAGTCATTTGCTCCACCTTATGTATGTATTGAATGGCTTTTAAGGTATCATTTCCATAAACGTTTTACATTGTACATTTGCTCTTTTGTCTGATGAATATACTGCATATTTTAGGCACTTCATCCTGAATTATATTTATTACCTGAAGTGGAATATTTTGAAGGTATTTATCCATTATCACCATCAACTCAACAAAGACATCACTCTAATGAAGAAGCTAATAGGCTTTATCATAAATCAGGATTATCCAGTCTTCCCCAACAAAAACCTGAAACAAGCAAACAATTTTTAGAAAGCATACAATGCAGTCATGAGCTAGAAAATCAAGAAGTGCACAGTCCTGTGGAATGGAGTGAGAAAGAACCTGTTCCAGTTTTGCACACAAATAATAAGCAAGACCATAACAACAGGATTCAAGAAAATCAAATACAGCTTAGAGAAGAAGGTAAAGTTAACCAATGTAGTGAAGGAGGATGGTGAAGGAGAAGAATAAATATGGTTAACATTGACAATAAAATAACATTTCTGTTTCCTCATATCAATTATTATGCAGATCAAAATGGATCCAATAGATCTCTCTTCACACCAAATCAGTCAAATCCTGCAGAT
>NW_009942806.1:0-16346 GCF_000696875.1 Nestor notabilis | reverse complement strand
GAGTGATACGGTATTAGAGACCTCTCAGCAAAATCATCTCAGCCAAGATCATAAAGAGCATAACACTCCTAAGTGGAATGACGAAGCCAAAGGAACCACTCTGACTCTTCATGTAAACCACAGTGATGAACAAGGCCAGAATAATCAAACATGCCAAAATCACATCAAACATCAAAAGGGTACAACTGTTTTTTGTCATCCTTTTGCTAAAGCATGTGTTTAGAAAGTTAGCAGAGTAAAGCTTAGTTTTAAGAAATCTATAATTAAAGCATGGGTTGCAATATTGCTATCAGAACAACATTCTGATTTTTAAAATAATAGCTTTCAAAGAGCTATATTTTTAATTCGGATAAGTCCTTCTTTATCACTGTGTATTGATATAGGGAAATACTTTAATTGGTGTATTTGTCTAACATTACTTAAATGACTTACATGTTTTGAGATGTGTGTGGAGAGTTTATTAGAAAAGGGTTTTTATGGATGAATTATCAGTAATTTCAGTTTCCAGTCATAACCTGTTCAAAATAGCTTTGTTCCTCTATCATCATGTTAACTGATACTATGTGTGAGTCTGCTTAATACACAAATCTATATATGTAAATGTATACTGAAAAGTTTTCCATACTTTTATTTTGAATGATGAAGGAAGGATATAGGATTTTGCAGTAGTAAAGGTAATGTCTGTCAGCAATTTTATTTTGAAATATTTATTGTATATATTTTAAAGCAAAAATGATTTATTCATTAACATTTAAATGCACAACATTCTGCTCTCCTTTTCTTTGCTGGCTCCAGTTTGTAGGGGATCTTCAGTCTCTAAAAGGCAGAATGTGTTAGATAAGAAATTAGTTTAGGGAAGGTGAAATAACTGAGTGGTTTTCTTACCTGTGATAATGTTTCTTGTACTAGTTACCACAATTACAAACACAAATTCTCCAAACAAAACCTTTTTTTTTCCCTTTATTTCTTTCTTCTGTTCTTCCCACATTTCCAAACCCTAGAGATAACATTATTTATTGGATCAATTCACTGAATTTCTAATGCAGGTTGGAAAGCCCAGGCATTGACAGTCAAAACATCCTGAATTTTATGAGTGTAATCTATATATTTTGATCATCACTATCCTGTCACAGAACTAACAAACATGGAAAATAATGACCACTTAAAAGATACCAAACTAAGAAGAGACAGAACACAGGATGCTGGAACTGTTAAAATAATGGAAGACCAAGCCACAGAGCATGTACATAAAAAACAAAGGTCAGTAAATAATGATTCTACTAAAATACTGGATAATATTAATTCACAACTAGAAACTTATTTTACAGACATCAAATAAATGAAAGAAAATGGGAAAAAATTAATTACACAAATTTTCACTTGCTGCTTTGATTTCATTTTAGCTTGTTGCAATACAAAACTAGCAAGTCTACAGCTGATCCTGGTGAAAAAAAGGTATGTTTTTTAAGGTAACATAGTAATATTGAGCAATAAATATAGTCCTCCACCTAGAAATAGTTTATAAGAGAGGTAACTCATTAGAAATTAAATTCTCAAATGTAGATTTGGGAGTAACTGAGAAAAGGCAATTCATGCACTGCTACTTTTTGGTAAAGAAAAATCAATTGTATTTCTAAACAATGAAATCATCAGAAGTTATGCCTCTGGTTATAATTTAACAGGAACTAGAGATACAATAACTATCTCAGTCTTATTAATGTTAGCTGATTTTTTTTTTTACAGTTTATTGACAGTAACATTTCATTTATTTTATTGGTGACATTTTTATAATTTTTATACTTTCATATATCCTATGGAATAAATTTGTCTTCTTTCAAGCCAAGCAAAACTTCTGATAAAAACTATACAATCCTTCAAAACATAGATATGATATAGTATCAGAATAAGAAACATATTTAGGAAGACAGAGCACCCACATGCAGTCATACAGCATAATAGCCATCACTATTAACTGCCACCTGTGAGCTCGTGTGCAGAAGTGATTGTAGTGGAGTCTTAGAAATTGAATATCTGTTATTAACAATTTTAGTTTAGAAATTGGCAGTCCAGAGTTCATAAGGAATGAGTCAGATGGCAGTTTTAAGGCCTGTTGTTCCTGGTCTTGCATGGGAGTGTCAATAACTTGTGGGGTTGTGGACATGGACAAGAACAATTAGCCATAGTCTACGTTTTTGTCTGCATGTTCTCTGTAATGCATGTCTTCAGTGTTCTGGTTTTCTTTGCAGACGTCCATCTGTTTGTAGTTTAGCAATCATTTGTACTGGTAACAGAATAAAAAAGCTTATATGCAGAATTCAAATTCATCCCTCATGTTCACTCAGGCCACTTTCAGGGCATATATCTAATGGAGCTATTCATGATTGTTCTTATAGTTATGTCTTTTAGGTTTTTTTTTTTATAGGTTTTTTTCTTTTATAGGTTATGTTCTTATAGTTGTGTCTTTTGACTCTAGGCTGATGAAAACAAGCAAAATCCTCTTAGCTGTCCAAAAGAATATATTTTACCTCCTAATCTACCTTTCCTGTCATTTTCTGTAAATCCAGATCAAGTTCCTGCAATTCAGACAGCAAGTGAGTATATGATCCCAAGAAATTGCATGGAGTGAAGACAGGCTGAGAGAATTACGGTTGTTCAGCCTAGAGAAGAGAAGGCTCCAGGGTAGCCTTATAGCAGCCTTTCAGTACCTAAAGGGGCTGACGAGAAAGCTGAAGAGGGACTTTTTAGAAGGGCACATAGTAATAGGATAAGCGGGAATGGCTTTAAACTGATATAAGGTAGACTTATATTAGCTATTAGTAGGAAATTCTTTACTGTGAGGGTGGTGAGACACCTTCTCAGCACAGGTTGCCCAGCGAAGCTGTGGCTGCCCCATCCCTGGCAGTGTTCAAGGCCAGGTTGGACGGGGCTTGGAGCAACCTGGTCTAGTGGAAGGTGTCCCTGCCTGTGGCAGGGGGCTGGAACTAGATGAGCTTTAAGGTCCCTTCCAACCCAAACCATTCTATGATTCTATGTTAATAATCAAGACTGAATAGGTAATGAAGACAGAAATGCCTGCTTTATGGAAGAATTTGTACATACATTCATTCACAGTATTGTTACAAATTATAGTTTGTGGTGGGAAAATTCCAGCCATTTTGGGCTGTTCATAGAGCATGGCAAGTTTCCAACACTAGAAAACCCAGCTTGTGGACTTGGGGATGAAAGGAGAAAAGTGGGGAGATCAAATGAAATACTGCTCGCTTAAGTGAGAATGTAGCAAAGAAAACCAATAATAGTATTGATGAGGATCCTCTGCTGTGGTGGAGGAGTAGGAGAATAGCAAGAAGTTAAGTCATTGACTTGTTGTGGCTAGTGGAAGTCTAGGATACTATTCTGCCTATGACCACCTGGAGTTTAAGGCAAGATTTCACCACAATTTATATGGTAACATATTTTGAGCCATTAATAGTCTTTTTGTATTTTTTTTTGGCTTCATGTGGCAAGAGTTTTCAATGTATGCAGTGCATATATATCTTGATTATATAGCTTTAGTGATACATTTTCTAGGCGTATAAGAAGGTGTTTACTTATTTGCGAGTGTGGATGAGTGCCTGGATGCATGCTGGATTTCCCACTTTGTCCTAATGCACCAGCCACTTTGAAAAGTTAGAGATGATTTATTAAAAAAAACCCCAAGAATTTCTGCTGCCTGTTCTGACAGAGTTTTTGACATGATTTACGATAGACGCATTACAAAAATCTTGATTGGTCCTACCTATAGTATCCAGGTGCTTACTAAATATAATTATAATATCTTTAGAAAAAAAGATGGTAGAACAACTGAAACAAATGAAGAAAGAGAGAATGCACATGGAAGAAAATAGAGAAGAACTGATCAGAAAAGTTAAAGGGCTGCTGGAACAACATAAGCTGAAAAGATACCACGGTACGCTTTTAATTTATTTTGTAATTTGGAATGATAGAGAAATGACACTGAAACCAATGTGAAAATATTTGTCTCCTTATCAGTGAGCTTAATTGCAGAGAGAGCAGTTTGCTAACCAATAGTTCCAACAAGGTTCACTTGTGTAACAGCATGTTGAAAAGATTCAAGGTTGCAGTGTTTTCCTTCCACTTTTGTGGTAGTCTTATAAACCTAAAAATATCCTGCCTTTTATCCCAGGTATGTATAGTGCCCAGAAAGCTACTGCAGGCCACTTCACTGTTTGAGGCTCAGGGCAGCTGACACATTCTAAACCTGCCTGTAGCTGGTGCTTACAGAGGTTTTCACTGTGCTGATAGGGCTTGTAGTTAAACGGCCAGCATAATACCTTTTTTTCCTCCTATCTCATAGTATTCAACTTATGTCATGAAAGTTACAAGCCTGTTGTGACAAGCTTGACAAAATTTGGGTTTTTTTTGTAAGCTAAAATCTCATTGAAATCCCACCCAAATTTTCTTTGTTAAATTATTTTCAAGTTTATACTTAAGCTATCCTAAATCACATTCCAGTTAACCAGAGATGAGGTTTAATCACTTTGATGTTTGAGAGCATTCTCTTTATATTTAAATACAGCTAAATCAGTAGGAGTCTCATCTACTATTTGTAGTTTTGTTGAAAGGAGAAGACAAGCCAATTCTTCCAGTTATTCTCTAAGGGCATAGCTACACTGCACTCTGCAGCATGGTGAGGTTGAAAAAAAAAACACAACAAAAACTTGAGAACTTGAAGCAGTGAATCTGTAGTAGCATTGAGCTGCAAGGCAAGCTAATTTACCCTGCTTGAGATAAGCCCTAAATTGCTCCTGCATTGTCTTAAATTATGTTATACTGTTAGGTAAAGGTTATTTCACATGCATTCAGACACCTTCTGTAGGCT
This sequence comes from Nestor notabilis, assembly GCF_000696875.1. NCBI lineage: Eukaryota > Metazoa > Chordata > Aves > Psittaciformes > Psittacidae > Nestor > Nestor notabilis. The sequence goes on along the minus strand of NW_009942806.1, from coordinate 11,467 downwards.
CTTTAAGGAGTTTCTCTACCTCTGAATTTTTTTTATCGGACACTGCAGACTAGTAGATGTATGTGGCTTAAAGACTGCTACACTAAATACAGGTGAAATTGTGTGCCAGCTGTAGACAGCACATTATCAACATAGGAGGAATCATAGTTAAGTGTACAGGTAAGTGACTGTTTCCCATAATCTTGGGACTTTTGTATAAAACTAAACTGTTCAAACTTTCTGGCCCTGCAGAGCTCCAATTTTGTGTAAGTCTACAGTGCTAAATATCCTGCTACAGTAATGGCATGAACTTCAGGCTGTGGTGGGCATCAAGTCCTCACAGGTCTGGAGCACCTACTGTGCAGCTGAATGAAACCTGCAGAACACCCAAGCTGAATGAAGTTTTGGGTTGGACCTTGTGTTGTATCTTGGTGGACAGACAGAGGCTTTTGTTGCAGGTGATTGTGTGGAAAGTCAGTTGCATTTACAGTGAATGTCACTTTAATGAAGATTTTTCACTAAATGCTTTTTTCAAGAACCCTACTGCCCTGTTTTAACATGTGCATTGGCCAACTGAATCTTGTGAGGTTAGTTGGTCATTACTGTCTTCAGCAGACCTTACGGTAAGGTGAACAAGACCAAACACTATTACTGTTTTCCTGTGTAGTTGGTGAGGAGTGGAAAAAGAAGTACTTTGAAACTAAGAAAGCTACAGTTTCCCTGGAGGATGCTTTAAACAAACTGCAGCAAGATTTAGAGCTTTATCACCAGAAACTACTCTTGCAATTGGAAGCCAGAGATAGCCGAAAACGACAACACAATATGACAAACTCCAAGGTATTTGCTTGTGTTATTTAATCTCTCTTTTTACACAGCTTGTTTTCTTTTTCTATCAAGTATTAAGTAACAAATTAATCACTAAACAATGAGTTGTAAACTAGCTTTAACAACCAAATGTCGAACATACACAATACCTTCAGCCCATGCTTCTTAAAAAGACTGAGTAAGTTCTTGAGTCTGGGCATTTGATTCTTTACGCTTTGTGCTTTTACAGTACCTTCCAATAACAAAATGCCCTTTTGTTCAGTATGATTAATGAATTGTTCAGTTCTATGTTGTTCTCATCCCAAATTTCATGTACAGATGTGGCGAATTCTATTTTGGAGGACAAGACGTGTCTGAGGCTTTTAGGGTGGCTGCACCTGAGTCTCACATTATGTTGTTGGTGCCAAATCATGGGAAGTCCAGAGAGGAATTAAAAAAAGATAAAAAGGGGAAGCACACTTCACAACAGTTGTACCTGCTGATTTTCTAAATGCGTTAATGGAATCAAGTCTGTTGGCAAATCCTGAAGCTAGACTAGGAAAAATAAATGCCCCTTTCTTGTATCTGAAAGGTGGGAGAGTGTGTGTACAATCTAAGAGTATATATTATATATAAGTGTGTATTATTTGAGCTATGCTAATATAAAAATATTGTTAGGGTTGGTATTACATTATATAATTAGCTATGTTCAGATATCTTATTGCTCCTTTTGGGAGGAGATACCAGGAATTTTTTAGGTCTTTCTGGCTAGGCACGGAGACCTTATGTGAAGGACATGCACAACCTACTTAACATGGCTACAGTGGTTATTTATTGGCAAGCACACAGAAGATACCAAGAATTTAATACCAAGAATTTAATGAGCTACTTGGCTAAGCACTGGTATGCTCTCCACCCCTTGTAAGCTACATGCTGGCCAGGCAGGCATCAGTCAAGTGGGAAGAGTTGGGCTCTGGGGAACAGATCCCGCTATTGCTGGTTCCCCTTCTTCCACCAGCTTTGTCCTCACTGGTGACTCAATGCAACACCACAGTGATTCCTCAGTAGCCCCCATCTAATCCGACAGCCCTGCCTGGTTTCCTCCTGCACGACGGTGTACCTTCCATGCTTTCTCAGTGGTCTGAGCCAGGGTTACACAGCTCTCTGGTGTCAGAGCTGGGACTTGGACCCTTGCATGCAGGCAGCTACGCCCCTTGGTGGGAAGAAGCTTACAGCAGGAGCTCAGAGATGAGAGGCTGCAGATACCACTTAATGACTCCTTGTATGGGCAACTTCATCGCATTGTTTGCTTTAGCTGGCACTTTAATAGAATTTTTAATGGCTTGGAACATCAAGAGATTACCACAGGCACACCCACACCCACCTCTCAGTGTTACTGACATCAAGGGACCAAGGCTGACTTGAACGAGCTGAGTATCAGAACCTACATTTTGAAAACATGAATTTCAGTTTTACGGGTTAATTCAGTGATAGGCCCACTCACACCTACTGCTGAAATTATGTGCTGTATAACTCAAGAGATTATCTGCACTAAACATTACATGAGTGTAGCAATCTCATCAATAAATGTACTGAGACAGAGTGATGCTAAGCCTGTGAGAAAAAGAGGAATTATTTGAAGTATGCCTTTTTATTATAAATGGGGAGTAGCCATAAAATATAATTGCAAAACAGTGTGCTGTTAAAGGCTGACAGCAGAAGGGAGCTGCCCTCTCTTGGACAGCAGACTGCTTATAGACAGCCCAGCACACTTTGAGGACTGGAAGAAAGCAGGGGAGTTGGAATGAGTTTAGAGGACTGCTTCTGAATGCGGAAGTAACCCCCAGAGAATGAAGAGATGCACTAATGCTGCACTTTAACGTTTTGTTATTTCTGTTCTTTCAATATAGAATTACACCATCATCCAGATTACTACAGTGCAGCATGAACTCAATCTACTGAGGAGGAAGCTGGCTGATACAAAAATGAAACTCGTAATAGAAATTAAGGTACTCTGCCTTTTAATTAAAACAGTCAAAACGTTACTATGTATAAAAACCCCCTTACATCTTCGCAAACATTAAATATTTCCTAAACAGTTTGTGTTTTATGCTGTTAGCTTTATGGTGTTGGCTGTCATTGTAACTTTATCAGTTGAGCTAAATTACTCCAGAACACCAGGTTATTAGATGACTTTGAATGTATGGCATTCAAGCAACTTAGATTTTTAAGTTACTATGTAGGTAACTTCATAGTCTTTCATAAAATTCCCAGTTCACTCAACAGGTAACTGAAGGAACATACTTGGTGAGGCAGTGATCAGCCGTAGACTGTGGCTAAGAATAAGAAAATAAATTATAATTAAAAAAGAGAGTATCTCTTGAAGCAGATGGCAGTCCCCTTCATCTGCTTTATTCCATACCAGTGCTGCCTTTGGCTCCCTTTGGAAGGAAGATGATGATAAAGGCCTTCATACTGGATAGCTTTTCAGCTCTAAGTGCTTTAAATAGGAGTCCTCTACATCACAGGGACTGCCCATGCCCCTGTTTACTGTGTAATGTAGGGTGGATGTACTCATTATGCCTCCTGCATTGGATAACAAGGAGTGGAAAGAACAACAAATTGCACAGTTGTCTCTTAAAAACACCAAACACTACAGAAGAAAGTAGTGCTAGAACTAGGCTACCTAATTAGACATGTAAAATTTTAAAGATGAAAGAGGTATCCTGTATTCAGCCATCCTGTATAAAATTCAGTCTTAGTTATATAAACCCGTATGCATGTCAACTCCAAAAATTTCCTTAAATTGCAATTCCTTAAATTACTGGTTCTTCTGCAGATGAGAAAGCAGGCAGCATCTGATTTACAAGTGCTGAGAGCGGAACTGACACAGAAGAAGATTCATTCAGCTTTAATTCTCCAGTCCAGAAAATGAAGAATTTAAGAGGATTACATGACTTTAACAGCCATAAAGTCTCCAGAAGCTCTGCAATGTTTATAGAAGCTCAGAATTACAGAACACTTGTTTGTATGTTCTTGAAGTTATCTTGTAAAAAGAGATCAACTATATAAATGTTGTGGAATTTGTATATAGGGTACTGAGGTACTGTGGCTCGCTTTTTACATCTCACTTTTAATATAAGATTAGTCAGCTACTTAAATATACAGTTTAACCTAGTAACATGTCTAAAACAAAGTTATTTTAAAAGCACCAATTAGTGAATTGTGTAACATCACACTGGTATGCTGATGTTCTTTCATTAACAAAATACCTACTAAGCAAATAGACCTATAATGTATAACCTCCTGTTCTTATTTTCAAGCATGCACATTACATTTTTGGAAGAAGCTTAAAATAAATCTTCTGTAGAACTACAGCATCAGGAATCCTTTATTTAGGTATTTACTGAAGTACATTTTTGTCACTATAACTACGCCTATCTATAAATTGCCAATGTCTTATTACCGTATTAAGTATGAACAAAATCTCAGATGATGTAACTTTATTTCATATCTAACCATTTTTGTTCCCTTTCTAATTAGGAAAGCCACATGGACATTAACCATCTTAGGTAGTTAATGGAGGAAGCAAGCTTTGTCTTGGAAAAGCTATGGTGATGATCCTCATCCTATTTACAGTATTGCATATTCTGCCTTTCTTTAAACTCAAGCTCATGCATGTGCTTAGATAACAATTCTCTGAAAAAGTAATCAAAAACCTCTCTTGATAGCGACTTTTTCTAGCTCTCCTGTTTGCCTCTTTGCAGTACCAGATGTTATTACCTTAAGCAGAACAAATAACATGCTAGGAATTAATGTCACATAAAAGACTGCAAAGGCTGTATTTATTAGTGGAAGTGAAACACGAATGGGAAATCAGTAATAAAACAAGAAAATTATGCAACTCGCAAAAGGACTAATTTCAAATGTCTTGAGTCAAACCACCATTTATCAAATTTATTTTCTTAAAGATAGGAAGGATTTACCAAAGATTTTAGTGGTAAAGTATTAAATCTCTAAAGTCATTTGGCCTTCAGTTAGGAATTTGTAGGTCAGATGATCCACTCTGGAAGACCTCTCAGTTTCACAAGTATCTATCTCACAGTATGTCAGCATATGAAGACAAATAGTAATACAAATTCTGAAGTGTCTATACATCAAGTAAACATCAAGTGTCTATACATCTAGTGGACACCCCTCTGATTTTCCACGGGATTGTTTTTCATTATATGAGAGCAGTATGCTTCACCTTCTGCTTCCCATGATCAGTAGTATCAACCGGCCAGACACTCATATGAAGTCTTCTAGTCTTCTCAGTAGCCATTATGGTAGCGCTGGTACTCTATGGTGTAAATATTTAGCAAGGGGAAAACACCGAAACCAACCAACCAAAAAAAACCCCAAACCAACCCACAACTGACAACATATATCTAATTAAATAAAATCTTTAATTAAGGCAGTCAACTTAAGCAGGCCACTTTAATCTGGTTGTGAAAGAGTCCTGAGTAGCAGAGAAGCAGTGTGGGCTGTAAGCTGTGGAACAAGTAAAGCATAAACAGCCAATGCTGTTTATCAACCTTAGTGAATAAAGCATTTGATTTAGCAAAAAAAAAAAATAATCCTGTAAACACCAATCTTTCTACCACTACAGATATTTTAAAAAGTTACCCAATTTCTCTAGGTTAAGTATTCGAAGAAAAATATGAGCTAGACAGAAAATACAACATCTCACCTCAGAGGCAACACCACATAAAACCAAGTAACAACAGGCTACTGAATGAAGTTTAAAGCGTGTGAAAATTAGCAGCTCAGTAAATAAGCTTCTAAGTTCTAGTTTCCAGGAAGTAAAGAAATTTGAAATGGAAGAAAACACCATCCAAGTCCTCTCCCTATTAATGCTCCTTCTTCACGATAAGGTCCAAGTGATTTTTGGCTTTTGAAACTAAGGAATTTATGTGATACATAAACACGGTGAATCGGGAGTTTACCGAGCACTCCTTTCTAGCAACAAGTCTGACAGAAACCTTAATGGCAACTACTTCATGTTACATAATTTCTTCAGTCCGTAAATTATTTTAAATAATTACTCTAGAAAAGTAACCAAGTACAAGCACAAGTTCCACCAAGTTGCACGTCAGCAACACTCTGTGTCTCCAGTATTCTGTGTTTAATCTGATTCAAGGGTAACTTAGGTTGGGGTGGGAAGTCAGGAAGCTGCACCAATACAACCACAGAATGACTACTTGCTGCACCAGGCACCCTTAGCAAAGGATCATTAGGCGATTACCCCTATAAATCCACGGCTTGGATTTACTTGTCATGAGGTACACACTGTGTTCAACCTTTAACCAATTTACAGTAATTGTGAAAAATTAAAAAGATGAGCAGTCTTTAAAAAAAACAAACACTGCTAAAGCAACACTGGAACTTTTCAAAGCATGAAAATATGGCTTTGCTACAAAATAACAAGATGAATTTGGCTAGTTCTCAGGTTTTTTTTAATCATGGTGTATTTATATAAAGTTAAAATTACGATAGTATAAGCCATAATAAAAAATTACCAATTTTCACAATTTTAAATCAAGGGTTCACATAGTTCTTACGGTGTCAGGGCCTGCCACATTGCTTCAGTTTGTTGTTCTGCTACAGCTTCCCTGGAATAGTCAAGACTATTTCCATTCCACATGCCAATGCCCCTTAAACCTCGGTTCTTTGCATATGCTGCTTTTAGAGAGATGCTGCGAGGGTCATCATACCATACTTGGTGGAAGTGACCAAGAGAATCCTAGCAAAACATTTAAACACTAGTGTCAGTATCTACTTATCTATATAAACATGATACATTATTTGATTGCATTTTCTGTTGAATGCAGTGAAAAGTACAATTAAAAACTTGCGACATACAACCTGTGTACATTTACATACTGATGCTTTCCTGATTTACAAATTATTTTTTACACAGGACAATTCAAAATTTGAAGTCAAATACTTGGCTATTTTTTCACTTGTAGAATCTAACTTATAAAACAGTGTCACATTTTACTGAAGTTAAATGAAAAGACTGAGCTAATTTGTACTTGACTATGTTTTTGAAATAGAGCTAAAATCTCAGACACGCTATCTACACTAACAGGTGAATTTAGTTAGAGATTCAGTGCTTTTTTCCAGCAATAAACAGTTTTAGAGGAGGTTATACAATTTTGTCAAAGTAATGCTGCTTTGACATAGTCACTGCTTACAACACCTTTTAATCATCTACACGTGAAACTTCAAATTACGTCTGAAGAGACAAGATTAAATGCATACACTGTGTCGTTCGTGTAAGCACAGTAGCACAGTCATTCATGGACTCTTTCACTATGTCTATGTAGAAACCAAGTGCAGAAGAGAACATGCATGCAAGCCACTGGGTTGGAAAAACTTAAGAGCATCATAGAATCTGTTTTAAAGTCATCAACTCATAAAAGTAACCGTAACAGTGAAGGATGGAGCTATAGGATTTCTTTGTGCCAAAAAGTCGTTTTTGATATGATACTATCTCTTGAGACACTTGCAAAGTAATAAGGATCTTTATTATTCCTGTAGTCTTCAGTCACTGCACCCCTCTTTCAGACTAGAAATTTAAGATATGGAAATCCAGACATCCTTTACTACACACAAAAAAAGTAGAAAACAGACAGGAGAATCTAACCCTGAAAACTTCATAATCAAAGAACTATGGTTCATGAACGTTTACTCCACAACATGGTGTCTTATAAAAAGATACTTACTTTGTATTCATAAAATGGAGACTTCTGTACCTCATCCCATAGCATCCCTGAAAGGGAACTGTTCACCTGCTTCATGATCGCTCTGTAGGGGACCTGGCTCCCTGCAGCATCACTGCAAGGAGCCCCCCGGAAAGGTACTTTGGAAAGGGAACAAACATGATCCTGAAAAAAAAGCAGAAGGCATGAGTTTCATCTTACATAGATTTACTGAACTTCAAAATAGCAGTAAAGCCAAAACAAAGTCACAAAAGGGTCTAAAAAATCCAAAATCTTCAAAAATACCTGTGGCAGACACAGTATCTATGGACAGATTAAATTAAAACAGTTATATGTTGTTTACTCTGTAGTAATAGAAGAGTGGATGGACATTATTCAGCTTACACAATTATCTTTTCCCCTTTTAATTCATTGTTACGTTTGTCCCACATATGATAGCTGAGACTGCATGATTTATCCATAAACTGCTACAGTTAAGCATATACATAAAGACACATATGGTTTTAGCAGTCTATGGTTTGTTGCACCTAGTCTTCAAGCAGTGAGCTTAGTGACTGTTGAGAAGGCAGACACAAGCATTATGGTGCCTTCGGACATCATCTCTTCTCCTATAGATAACACCTATAGCTCCTTGGTCAAACACGGTGCTTGGGTACCATGGGGTTCAGGTTGCTAAGGGAGAGATAAAATGCCTTGTTTGGTACCACACTGCTTATCAGTTATTAGCCCATCGAAAGTCTTTGTCTTGAGTCCCAGCTTTATACTCCCATCCATCAGGCCATGGTCATTTCCTAACTGAAAAACTGTATCACCAAAATCTAGGTATCTCTTTCCAAAAAAAATAACACTACAATTGCAAATGAATAATCTTCATCTTACCTTAGATAGGTTTTGGCAGACATAGTCATAGCCATACCAGGGAACACCCATGACAAGCTTCTTAGGATCAATGCCCATAGTAATGTACTCTTCATAACCTAGTTTTGAAGGAAATACAAATGAAGATGCACTATTGCGTTTCCACATGCTTTTTATTCCTACAACTAATCTAGAGCTAGAGTCAAGACAGGACTTGGATGATCCCAAACAGAGGCTAAGGTGCAAGCTCTGCTGTACCTCTCATCTGCATATTCCGAGACCTGTTCTATTCAGATCTTGTAACTGCTCTAGTTGTTCACACTTAAAACCAGCTCCCCACAGCAGCAGTTCACAAGGATGAGAGAAATGTTTCTTGTTCTTTGCAAGCCCAGGCAGATACCATTGCTTTGGCTATTGTTTGTCATTCTAAATGTGTTCTTCACAAGCAAGAGGCCTAGACAATTTCAAGTAACAACACACAACTGCTAAAGGTCTATCTGTAGTGTCACAGGGACCTGAAATACAATTTCACATTAGAACAACATATATTTGAGCACAGCTGGAAGCCTTACACATCGAAAACCTCATCTAAGAAAAGGCAATCTTTTCCATCTATTCATGTGAACAAACGGAAATGTCCTGACTCCCGGGGAGGCATTTTGTCCTCACCAGCCAAAGTCTGCGGGTAAGGAGCATTGGCTTTTGCAATACAGTCTGTCCAGATCTGGCTCTGTTCATCATATGACATCACAAATAGAAAGTCACAGGCATCTGCAATCCCAGTGTAGTTGTAGCACCTTCTATCTATGCATGCAGGAGACCAAGCCACATCAAATGTTACCTGCAGGAAAAATGCACAGTATCACGCATGGCACTCGGGCGCTCTTGTTTTCTCTTTAAAAAAAACTGGAACTTTTAAAGACAGTATTACTGCAATGTTGCGAAGTGTTTAACACACCATGATACTAAAGAACTACAGAAGCAGCTGCTCAGCGATAAAAAAAGTAGATAATAAACAGTGAGTGCCCCATCAGTGAATTCAGAACACCAAAGAAATTAAAATATAACATGAAAACCATGTGATCAAAAATCTGAAGCATGATGCAAATCCTTAAAACTTCAGTGATGGGTTTACCAAAACATTGTCAAGCTTCTGCACCAGAGGGCTGTACGTGCCCTACTTTCAAAGATTCTTTACGCCACACTAATAACTGTCGGCTAACACAAGGCAATAACATTCTTATCTACAAATCTCAGTGAAATCCTTACAGGTTAAAAAGAGCGATTCTTATGATAGAGTATCATATTCATATACTAAACAGCACTGTGAAAACTCACATTTCATGAAGTTAATGTTTGTGTAAAGTACGTTATTATTACCTGTGATCCTGGTATTTCTCTGTGAAAAGCATCTGTAGTTTCTTTAACAAGATTTGTTAATGCATGATACTCAGGAGAGGTTTCATTAACTTCTTGCTCTATATCTATGTTAATCCCATCCATATACTGTTTTTTCGCAAGGTCCACCTGTTGGGATATCCACGCTGCTCTTTTAGCAGGATCAACAATTTCCTGAAGAGGTACATCACCTAGACAAGAGGCCTTCAAGAGTTAACACGTATTTGCACCACAGTTACAGTAAGGAGGAAAGGTTTGTCCTTACGAAACCAACAAACATAACCACAAACAAAAAAATCCCCACACCCATACTGGCAAAATACAAAGGACTAAACTTTTATCCCAAGCATAATTTTGCCAATGGACCCCAGCAGAGACTACCAAGCTTCTGTGATGACAGAGTGGAGTTTAAAATTAAGTTCCTTTGGGATTTTTTTTTCTATAATTTTAATCTCCTTACTTCTGCTTAATATTCTTTCAGCCACTGTCAATTCCTTTTCTTGAAATCAAGGTACTTTCAGTATTTCCAGGGAGCCAGGGTGACTGTATCTTACTGCTTACATAAACATATTTTTATGTTTAACCCTTGTTGCTTTTCTCAATGTGGTCCTGGATTCCATTTTTGCCTCAACAGAGCCAAAACTTGATTACATCATGTAAGCTGTACTGGACTTTGCCTTTCTAATCAGCTGTGCAGAACAGTATCTGCAGTAGCTGCGCAGAGTTCCTCGTATTCATGTTTTAAAACTCAAGTGCTTCCTAATACAGAGGGATTGATATAAGTGAAAAACACTAAGAATTACTTAACTCCCTTCCCTAACCCTGTCTTTTGGGTACTCTGCCTAATACCCAGAATACAGACCTAAATAAGTATCTTATGCAGGCTTTTACTTTTCTCCCTTCCTCCCTGTTCCTCCATTGCTGTGATTGATGTTAGATAACTGGAATGTCACTGGAGTGGTTTGTTATCACTGCAGCAGAAGCCACAGGCTGGTTTTCTTTTTAATACCCTGCACACACGCAAAATGCCAACGTATTACAGTCCTGTGTGTGTTATCTCCTTATTAATCAATCCTCTTACTGATTTTTAATACTCTTCATACAAGTGATTGTATGCAGAAATGTCAAGGTATTACAGCCCTATGTACATCATGTTCTTATTCATGTATCACATAAATATATACATTTTCTCAGTGTAACCAACCTTTCAGCACTATCCTGGAGCCTTTAGAGTGGGCATAGCACATAAGCTCAGGATCATACTTTCCGAAAGCTGCCACAGTTGTAATTTTTGACCAGTCGTAGGATTTCCAGGTTTCCTTTCCTACATCGAACACGAAGACCTGGAAAAGGGGTAAAAAGCACCTTCATCAGCTCGAAACACTTCTCAGCAGGACGGTTGTTTTCCACATGCCTTTTTAAAAGGTACATGGCTTCTGTCTCTGGAAACCAGCTTCCCAGGACAGGCAGCAGCCGGGCCGGGAATGGTCGGGATTTACAGCAGCTGGGTGTAACACTTAACCCTGCAACGCCGAACTCTGCCACCTCCCTGTGAGCCACATGCACCTACTCTCTTAAAATCTCTTCCACTCTAACGCAGACGATCAATACAAGGCGGCGGCGCCGCACGGTGCGTTCAGCACGCCACGAACCGCGCCTCT